>NW_016184905.1:0-5069 GCF_001687245.7 Rhagoletis zephyria | reverse complement strand
TCATTTTAATATTGGCATATTTCAATTGAATAATTCTATACTAAATACTAAAACTTTTATACTTAAATTTATTACGAGTTGGGTTGGTGCTCTTTCATATGCGTTTTTTTTTAATTTAGCACGTTTTGCACCAGCAATAGTAAATGATTAATATAAGTATGTACCTAAATACGTTAAAATGACATGCACAGAGTTTTACAATTATATTAAGCAAAAGCCAGAAGTTTTGAAACAAGTTCACAGCAACGAAACAAATGACTGATATTTTAATGTTACCTTGTATTTAATTTTTTTTTCTTTCGTGAGACCTAGATTACTTAAAGTACCGTGCCGTACAAAATTATTGGCTCGGATACTCTTTCATCTGATCACAATTTCTAATCAGATCATTTAGAAAATTTTAAAATGAAAAAGCTTTTGAGCTAATTAGTAAAGTCAAGTCTCAAGTTACCAGAAAATTTCGTTGATTTTTTGCAATTATTTATTTTTTGCTGACAGTGTCTTAGGGTTAGGTTAGGTTGGGCGGTAGTCCAGAAGTAGGACACACTTAGACTCAGGGTCCTTTGTGATACCGCATGAGGGTTTTTTAATTACAGTGCTTCCACATACAAAAAAATTTCGAACATAGTTTGTGTGGAAGAAACTATCAGTAAAAACAATACCAAAAATCAACTAAATTTTTATGGGCTGCAAAACTTCATTATCAAAATTTTTATAGAAAAGTCCGAATAGAATGTTGCGAATTTGTATGCAAATTTATTGAATTTTCCCGAGTTTTGCACAAAGTTTAGAAATTTTATTCTTATGTTTTCTGATGTATTTAGTATAAACTGTATTTTTAAAAGGAACAAAAAGGTACAGGTTTTTGTTTTTGTTTGTCAAAATAAAATTTTACTACATCCTTTCGTACGTAATTTTTGTCGAAACGAAAGGGAAGGGAGCGAGAGGCCTCTCCCCCCCTTAAGTGTCCCGGTTTGGCAACAGAGATATCTGGCAGCCCTAATATGGAATCACAGCGCTACTAATCTTGGCATATGTGTGTGGAGGATTCCGTTTTTTTAGTGGTTTCAATTTATTTTTGAATTGGCCAACGCGAACTTATCAGGCGCCGAGAAGCAAGCAGGCACTTGCTAGTGTTTAAATAAAAAGAAAAGCACTGGCCACATTACACTTATTTATTAGATAATTGTGCAACGAAGTCAGCTATGATTTATTTTTTTCCATATTAAATCATTATGATATCGACATTACTAAGAAAATATGTTATATATCTTTTTGGAAAGGGTACTTAATTATCCAAAAACAACTGTTTTAGTTTTTCACTGGCTACGTTACACTTAACATTTGCAGTACATTTCATTACGCCTTAATAGGAGTTCTAAACAACTTTTTCGCTAACTTGGAACGTATCCTGTTAAACTAATTTATTTTCCATCGTTCAGAACCTAATCGGCCAAAATAAACCAAGGAAAGCTTATATTTTTGTACTTTTCCTTGTTGAAGTATCTAAAACTGTTGTTAGGTTCGTGAAAAATCTTTCGACAAAAGGAGCAAAATATTAAACACAAAATGCTTGGACATGATAAGAATTAGTGTCAGAAGCAGCTGACAGTTATAGTGAATACCAATAATCACTAATATGTTCAGTATTTGAATGAAAGAAAAAATCGGGCCGCTTTACTTTCTATACTTTACTATAGAGAAGATGAGCAACACCTTCCACAAAAAAATTTACCAAAAATCAACAGTAAGTCCCAGCCACTTCAAAATTTCACTTTGAATTAAATGGGCTACAAAACTGCATACTCAGAGTGTTTCTTAGGAATCTAATTAAAGAGCTCAAAATTTTGATGAAACTTTTCGAATTTTGCAAATTTGTGTAAAAAGTTTGAAATTTTGACTTGCATGGTCTTTGTTAGATAACGAGTATATTTTCATAAAAAAGTAATAAACATTAAATAATCACCAAAGAATGCTTAAATGTCTCTTTCCTATTAATATTTTCGCCACTGTATCTACAACTTAATTTTTTTGAGGAAATTAGTATTATTTTTTATAATTTCACTAAATTCAAGTTAGAATGGTTACATTAAAAAAACAAAAAAACAAAAAAAAAACTTAACAAATAATTATACAAGTTATTTTTAGGCAAAAAACAAAACCGACTTCAACTCTCATATAAAAATTTAAGAGTACCGTTAATATCAAATCCAAATTAGTGCGGGACCACCTCTGAGGTACTACCTTTTCTTATATAAATCGGTTAACGTGGTCCAAAATTATGCGGTAACATGCATAAAAAAATATATTCCAATGAATTGATAACCTCCTTCTTTTGAAGTCGGTAAAAAAACTTAAAAAAAATGGAAGAAAAATGATAGATTGCAATATAGCGAGAGTACCAGCTTGACAGAATAAAACATAACCAAAGATCGTAGATAATAAGGATGCTGGCTATGTTTATGGCTCCCTTATAGGCTATGTCCTTTGGGATAACGAAAGTGCTGCCACGTTTGTACGAAAAATAGTTTTTTTTTGGCCAGAGTACAGGGAAACTCTTAAATTAATAAAGAAAACTCTGAAAATCGGGACTTAATCGGTACAAATATGAAAAATCGGGACACTTATACGTCCCGACTTTTTAAAAACATTCAGCGGTACAATTTTCTCAAAATCGGTACTGTCCCGCCAAAATCGGTATGGTCACCGTAATTATACAGCGTTGGTTCTATGTATGTGCCGTCTATGTACGTATACTAATATAACGTTTGCGACGTTTCATGAATCGCACTACATCGTTAGTATAGTATGAAAAGGGCGTAATTCACATCATCGCTGAAATACAAAAAGCTGTGACGTAAGTTTTATGGCTATCAAAATGAAGGGCTGTTATAAGGCCACTTTATTTTTGTCTAGTGGATAACATTTGTTTATTAAACTATATATCTGTATTTATCTTGGACTCTGTGCCCTTCAGGGGGAAAATTCGTATTCCTAGTCACTATAAAATCTCCTGGCATTATCATTCCAGGTTAACGAGGTGGTACAGTACTCACATCTACCATCAAACATTTACAATAATATGTAGAGGCGCCACTCTATATGTTTATGCTCATACATAAGATATATGTATGTATGTATGAATATACATGTATATGTACCTGCATATATATATATGTAAGAATGGTATACCTTCTATAAGCAAGAATGATAGAATTCAAGATTGCGCCAATGAGAGAGGATTTTTGAGCGTAATTTTTGCGTGACGTCATCTTGGTGCAATTGCGAGAGAGAAATGCCAAAACCCATATAATAATATGTAAACGGGTGATGGGCATACTTTTGTACTTAAAGTACCACTTTGGGTACTAAATACACAAATACTTAGTATTTTGAGATGACTAAATACCCAAGTACTATTTACTTGGGTATTTAGGAGCTGCTAAATACCCAAGTACTATTTACTTAGGTATTTAGGAGCTGCTAAATACCCAAGTACTATTTACTTAGGTATTTAGGAGCTGCTAAATACCCAAGTACTATTTACTTAGGTATTTAGGAGCTGCTAAATACCCAAGTACTATTTACTTAGGTACTTAGGAGCTGCTAAATACCCAAGTACTATTTACTTAGGTATTTAGGAGCTGCTAGATACCAAAGTACAAAAACCGAAAGTATTTAGCAGGCGCTAAATACTCTGGTCCAAAGTACTCAGGTACCTTGGGGATGCAAAATACTTTCACTAAAGTACCAAGGTATTTAGTCGATGGCTAAATACTTTCAAACTAAATACTGTATAGTAGAACTAACACCTCAACTTACTTTACCACAACTCACTTCACCTCTCCTCAAATCAACTCACCACATACAAACTCACCACACCTCACCTAAACTCACCACACCTCCTACTGGTACACCAAAATCCGCCAAATCTTAACCCACCACAGTTGAACTCATCACACTCGTTCTCACCACACCTCACCTAAACTCACCACACCTCAATTTGGGAACTTTTTCTGGATTTGAGAGATACTTCAGACTAAATCAGGATTTAGAAGACCATTTCGGGGTTTTCGGGACTATTTTGGGATTTTTGAAGCTATTTCGTAATTCTTTAGGGATTCCCGGAAACTGTTTAAGATTTTCGGGATTTTCGAAACGACTTTCAAAATATTTAGGGATTTTTGGGACTAGTTTTGGAATTTTTGGGACTTTCGAGATTCTCGGAGTTAATAGCGGGACCTTCGGCAGTATTTCGGTATTCTCAGAATTTTTGGGGCTTCTGGACTATTTTTGGATTTTTAGGATTAATTTCTAGTTTTTGGGACTTTCGGGTCTGCTTCCGGATTTTTGGGACTTTCGGGATTCTCCGACCTAATATCGGGATTTTCGGGACTAGTTTCGAAATTTTTGTGACTTATATCGGACTTCTGGGACTATTTCCAGATTTTTGGAACTTATTTTGGATTTATGGGGTTTTCGGGAATCTTGGGAATAATTTCGGGACTGTTGGGACTTTCGGGACTGTTTAGGGATTTTTGGGGCTCGTGTGATTGTCGGGAGTAATTTAGGTATTTTTGGGACTTTCGAGACTATTTTCAGATTTCTGGGACTTATTTAGGATTTTTGGAACTTTCGGGTCTATTTCGAGATTGTCGGGAGTAATTTCGGGACTTTCGGGACAGTTTCCAGATTTTTAGGAATTTTGGACTACTTCGGGATTCTCAGGAATAATTTCGGATTTTCGGGCGTATTTCGTGATTTTTGGGACTTTGTTTTGGAATTTTGGGACTTTCGGGACCATTTCGGGATTTTCCGGACTAATTTAGGAACTATGGGACTTTCAGAACTATTTCAGGATTTTTGGGACTTTCTGGACTATTTCATAATTCTCGGAATATATTTCGGTATTTTTGGGGCTATCGGGAGTATATCGGTTTTTTTGGGTCTTTTTGGATTTTTGAGACTTTCGGAACCATTTCAGGGTTTTCAGGAGTATTTCGGTACTTTTGGAACTAATTAATTAATCCCAACGGCTTTTTACCCTCCATTCCCGCCCAACCGACACG
>NW_016184904.1:0-5069 GCF_001687245.7 Rhagoletis zephyria | reverse complement strand
GAAAGTGGTTTTTTGTGAACAATCTAGAACAAACCTTATACCCCCCTCTTGGTGCTTTAAAATTTCCGAGTGGTGAAAGAATAGTGTTACATATTTCGTAGTATGGGGATGCTAAATTGGCAACCAAATGATTGAAAGCTCATCGAAATACGGGTATTCAGTCAGGAAGTCGAAGTCTACGGAAATAAGTCGGCCGAGCTGCTAGCTAATCCGCTTGCGTAATCGTATTTTTTTTTTTTATTCAGGTTCGATTTTCATTGCTTTATTAGGCGTTATAAGTCACATCAGCTTGAAAGTTAACTTTTTTAAGAAATTTGATGCACAATACCTAATAGGACATTAGTTTGTTTACATCTTTCCTGAAACCTGAAAGAAATATATAGTTCTGTTGCTGCATTCGGTTTAAAAAATAAACGGAATGGTACATTGTATTAAAGCCAGCCTCCGGACTTAAGCTACGAGCCTATATATTTATCTGCACTTTTTAATTCGAATTTTTAGAATTTCTTGGGTAACCCATTTTAGTATAGTAAAGTACCAAGTGCCAGTTTGAAGTCGCCACAGGGTACCGTTGATTTTTGAAAATTTTCTTTTTTGGTGGTGTTGCGAAGTTTCAAGCATTTCTGAAATTTACCGCGCATTCTCCTGAAGCTGAACAATTTCGTAACCACCTTATGAGGTGCAGAATAGACCTGTACGACGAAAAATGAATAAACCTAAATGATTCACCTAAAAATGGCTAACTTTGAAATTGTGTTAGAGTTTACTCTCAAAAATAACTGCAGCTTAATAGACTTGTAAACAATAATGTTTTCGCACATGCAGCGAGTTATTGGGCAGCTTACATTTGTATATACCTGCCCTGGTTCCCTCAGAGGGTTAAGCTTTCTTGCCGAGCTAATAAAATTTTGTAATAACAAATTCCTATTACTTTTCGCTGCTTACGCGGCTTTAGTTATGCTTTTTTTTATTAAACCACGTTTTGCCGACACTTTGGGCGGTTGGTTGTTTGTACATACATACATACATACATACATACGTGTGCTTACGTACGTGTCGACCTTTAGGAATTACAGTAGTTAGTACCTGTTTAAAATATTTTGAGGGTCATCATATTCGTATAAGTAAATCAAATTCCCTCACATTTATCTACATACATATTTATGTACATACATGCATACGCACATATGTGCTTGCTGGTATTTATGATTGCTTATGGCTATTGCCAATTTGTGATAGCACCTGACTGGACTGGACTGGACTGGTGCTTTTGTATTTACGCGCTGTTGCATTTAACGAACTTGATGGATCATTTTTGAAGCATTCACTTTGTAATCTGAAAATTGTTAATTACATGCTTCTTTAGCTTTTCAGCGAATGCCAAAAAATTGGGAAGCACACCGAGAACAATAACACCACTTGGGGAGTGAGTGTCGTAACATTGCTGACCCTCATGCTGCATGGCAGGTTTTTTGCTTTTAAATTTATTATTAGAAGTTCAGTAGTTGTTGTTGTTGCAGTGGCTACTATGCTGAGTTGAAGCATAAGACGCCAACTTGGAAAACGCCATTGCTACACACTTAACCGTTACTGGCAGTGATCGGACTTCTGCCACTTTTTTTAGCATCTACCACACCTACCACTCAAGCTCTGAAACCTACCACATATTCGCGGTTTTGAGTAGTTTTATTTTTGCTCGACATAATTTTCTTAATTTTAAGAGCAAAAATTGTCCAACACTAAACACTATATGGTAACGAGAATGATATAATACAAGATTCCGCATTCCCAGCGACGCACAGTGTTTCGACTATATGGAGGCAGGTAGAAAAAAGTCATGGTGACAGTTGATAAAAAAAACCGGTTGGGCTTAGAGAGGGAAAAGTAAAAGTCATAAATACCAAATTTTATATTACGAACGATAAATTTCCAAAAAAAATACGGTAATCTGCGCCATACCGACTAATCAGTTTAGTTGCCTTTGACGATTAACCCATTAAAGAAAGTGTTCCTTTTTCAACTATAATCAATTGTTTAAATGTCGTGTAATATTCAGGTGAAGGTATTTATCATTTATTGGTACTTTCCTATTTTCTTACCGAAAAATTTACTGTGATATGTAGATGCTAAAGATTATTAGTAAAAAAAAGTGTGAGTACCAGTCCGTCAGGTCTTAAAATTAGACGAATGTTTTAAAGAATTTTATGTAGTTTTCGAATATATAATTTGATTTTTGAGCGCGATTTTGCAAATATATATAATTTTTGATTTTCTTAATTTTTGATTTTCAGCGTCTTTTTGCATAATTTCGCGAAAAGAATTTTTCGAGCAGTGAAAAAATCTCACCAAACATTGGGAAAAAGCGAGTATTTACACCTAAGTCATTTTATAGTATAACCTTTTTTTGTGAGAGTGGAAAGCAGGAAACAAAAATTAACCAAAATTCCATCACATTTAATGACTGGGCCAAGATTTTTTGTGAGTTTTGGACGTTATAGTGATCCAATCTTCCCCATATTTTATATTTGGGTTCTTATAATAAAATAAAGTCTGCAAACTAAATTCCATCGAAATCGGATGAGATTTAATGTTTCCGCCCACAAGAGTAGAGGGCGTGGCAATTATTCCAACTTTACAAAATTTCATAATTCTCTATTCCTAAGTAAAACTAGAGCACATGTCAAGTTTCAGTGAAATCGGTGCAGGTTTACTAGTATTTCCACCTGCCTCCATATAGTCGAAACACTGTGCGACGGGAGGATAAAATAAACTGTAAAATAGTAAATTCTCTCAGTAATCAATTTTTTGACAAGAAACGTGGTGTTATTGTGTTAAATTGCAAAATATATGCTTTATGAAAAGAATTAATAGCGAAATTGTTAAAAACGGCGATTTTTGTGAAAGTATTAGGAAATTTAAGTACATCTAAAGTCTCTGAGACGTTGATTACTTTTACTTGAGAATTGTCAAAATCGGCAAATCCCAATTAGCTGTTTCTGGAACGTGCCACATTTGTTCGCTACTTCGCGATGTGATAAAAAAAAAAAGCTGGCAGCGCCCCGCAAGGTTGCAGAAATCTCTTAAAATATGTTCGCAAATATCTTGATATGGAAGGAACTGCTTTACACTGTCAAGGAAAAAAAATTGCCTAAACTCAACGCAATTTTTAGCAACTTCAAACTTGCACTTTATTATACGAAAATTTAATTTTTTTAGAGTCTAATTAAAAAGTTTGCAATTTAGGTGAAACCTTGCCGAATTTTTTTAATTTATGTACAAAGTTTGATCCAAACCCAGAGCTACCACATTTTTTTGAAATCTACCACATTTTTTTCAGATTCTACCGCACATAATTTTTTTAAGTCCGATCACTGGTTACTGGTATATTTTATGGTTTGCTTGATTTGTTGGCGTGGCGTGCTATTTTCACGCTTACCGCTGATGTTAGCCGCTTGGTTGGGCAAGTTGAAGCGCGCAAACAGGGTGTAACTACAAATATTACGGTAATTAAAACATACCAACAAGTATGTATATGAAATACTAATTTCCTTACGTTCGCCGGTATAATAACTGAAGAAACATGCGCTTACGAAACAAAGGCAGTTTGCAATAACTAAGTATGCGAAGTGTAGCAATGCTCGAAAAAATCTAATTAGAATACAATTTAAATTGCGTTAGAGCAAAAATGCTGCTGAAAAGAGCAACTACAGAAGCACGAAGCAAGAAGAATACTGGTTTATTTCTTAGGATATTAGGCTGCGATAAGAAGGCCGTGTGGAGAAGGACTTGGCTTCATTTGGTATCATTTGCAAATCGATTGCTGCCGAATATTATTCAGAGATTTTGGACAGATTCGATACTGATCTGAAGTAAAAACGACCATATTTGGAAAAGAAAAAAGTGATGTTCTATCCAGATAATGCAGGGGTGCGCACGTGTGTAGTCAGCATTAGCGCACACAAGGGGTGGGTTTTGGGGTTCAAACCCCCCCTAAAGCTAATAACCTCAAATGCAAACTGTATCTTAAAGCTAAGAATCCAGCTCTCAAGGAAATTCAAAGAAATATTTATTATAATTTCAGTTGCTTGAAAAAGCGCTTTGCTTTTGCTGTAAATTTTCATGAGGAAATAAATATACGAGCATTTTTTTTTCTTGAGAGCTGCAAGCTGATTTATAAAAATTTGGTAGAAGAAAATTTCTTTTCCATTTCTCATCCGTCGTTTTGTATGAATTTTTCGTTTTTCTTGAGAGTTCAGTTAATTTTTTCGGTATTTGAAATATTAAAAAAATTTAGCAATCGTGGAAAATCACCACCTATCGAAAACCAGAAACCAGAAATCNGGACAAATCAAATACTGGTTTATTTCTTAGGATATTAGGCTGCGATAAGAAGGCCGTGTGGAGAAGGACTTGGCTTCATTTGGTATCATTTGCAAATCGATTGCTGCCGAATATTATTCAGAGATTTTGGACAGATTCGATACTGATCTGAAGTAAAAACGACCATATTTGGAAAAGAAAAAAGTGATGTTCTATCCAGATAATGCAGGGGTGCGCACGTGTGTAGTCAGCATTAGCGCACACAAGGGGTGGGTTTTGGGGTTCAAACCCCCCCTAAAGCTAATAACCTCAAATGCAAACTGTATCTTAAAGCTAAGAATCCAGCTCTCAAGGAAATTCAAAGAAATATTTATTATAATTTCAGTTGCTTGAAAAAGCGCTTTGCTTTTGCTGTAAATTTTCATGAGGAAATAAATATACGAGCATTTTTTTTTCTTGAGAGCTGCAAGCTGATTTATAAAAATTTGGTAGAAGAAAATTTCTTTTCCATTTCTCATCCGTCGTTTTGTATGAATTTTTCGTTTTTCTTGAGAGTTCAGTTAATTTTTTCGGTATTTGAAATATTAAAAAAATTTAGCAATCGTGGAAAATCACCACCTATCGAAAACCAGAAACCAGAAATCGAAAAAATTAACATAAACATAAATTCATGGAATCAATAAATTTATTTATAATGACACTTTTTTAATATTTTTTATTAGGTACTTTTGAAAGTTGAGCGCATCTTG
>NW_016184903.1:0-5069 GCF_001687245.7 Rhagoletis zephyria | reverse complement strand
AAGTACTAGATAGTTGATTTCAAAATAATATTTAGTCGGTCATTTTTGCTTTTTCTATTTTTAAGCGTTGATAACACAGCCCTGCGATAGTTTCCCCCTTAAAAATGTAATTAGTAATTGGTAATTGGTAAGAAAATTCGATTCCTTCGTTTGGTAATTGGTAAGAAAATTCGTTTTCCTGCGTTAACTTCAAACTGATTTACTTAGTCTTTAGGGCTATTTTTATTTAACTAATAACTAATATTGTATGTTTAAGTAAAAATGTGATTTGAATTTGATAAGTTCTCATTTTTTTCATGAAAAATGTCAAAAATTATAAAATAAGCACGTCATTAGGTACTAAGCTAAGAAAAAAATATTTAAAAAATTCTATCGCGTTAATTTTTCAAGACAATTACTAGCGTTAACTTTGAATTTCCATAAGTCTTTCCGTTTCACTCACTCTCTTGTGAGGTATTTGTATTTAACATTCCTAGATATTTAAGAAAATAACAACTAATGGAAGGTGGAAAAAGGAAAAATTTCGAAGGTCTGTATAAAATAATGAAATACTTCGGGCTTTCGGGTTTTTTCTAAAGATTTTAGTATTATTTGAGTTTTGTTGCTCAGTATTTTTTTAATAAGTCTTGAAATTTTGTTTACATTTATGAACGCTGTTAAGGCTCTTCAGGAATCTTTTATTTTTCGTGATTTTCGGGATTTTTTCGGAATTTTCGACATTTCTGCGGAAAGCCTTTGTGAAACCATAAATACAAAGTACGTTGGCACTCAGTGTTTAGAGAAGCCAGATTACTAAGTCCTTTTTTATGTAGTATTTCGGTAGGTTGAAGTAGTTAAATACTACTTTTATTTCCATTATTTAAGGATATCCAAATTACATACTCAAATGCATAGTACTTTTGTACTAACTACAACATAAATAACCGAGTCGTTTCCGATTTAACTAGAATTTGATATGTGGTACTTTTGTCTGGAAACGCCAAACGATGTCGATGACTTTTTACGCCCGCTACCGATTTTCTAATTAACAACGCATTTTTACCCCTTATTCACCTAAGTTGGCTCCCTCCCACTCTACGTATTCAGCTTTTTAGAGCAGCGAGAAAACATTCAAAAGCTTTTATTTTTACTAAAATTGTCGAGGAAGTGTCAGCAACAGATTTTAAAACACTTTTCCGGAATGATTTTCAACCGTCCCACAAAAGGCAAAAGTGACGATTTAGCTGGACAAACATCGAAATTTGCGATGATATTTATTATAAAAATAATTATAGATTGGCGCTTACACATATGTTAGTGTTTGGCCGAGCTTCTCCTCCGATTTGTGGCATGCGCCTTGATGTTGTCACCCAAAGGCCGGGATTAACAGTTTTACGCCGACTTCAAGCGGCGGTTTTTCATAGCATACATATACTCGGAGGTTTGCCATTGCCGACCGCTGTTAAGAAAAAACATTTTCTAAATTTTGTTGCGATGTTGCTTTGACCTGGGCTTGAACCCAGGCACTGCTGAGAGTAAACAAAGTTTTTATTTTTCCATTAGTTTACGTGTAACAGTTTTAAAATTGTAGCTATTTAAAAAAGGTCTATAAAATGAACTACAAAATGGTTATTCAGTAGATGATAAAAAAGTATCCCGGAGTACCCTCATTTGATTTTTATAAAAATATTTTTTGAAGCTTTTAGAAGGTCCTCATAAAAATTTAGCTTTCCCTTTGCATTACTTTAGGAGTAATTGTATTTTGTTTAGAGATACAAAATAATTTATTTGCTTCAGCCGATTGAAAAATAAAAAATACAATAGCGAAACGATGAATCTCCAAATTTTTAATATGCTACGAAGCACCCATGTTGTCCAAGGTCAACCTGTACAATATTTTTCTGTTACGGTTATTTATTTCATGTAAATATTAAAATGTAAACATCATGTTTCATATCAATGTGGATAAAACAATTTCTCGCAGGGGTCGGTAAATTTGTATTTTGATTAATGCTGTTGTCTTTGCTTAAATTGTTTTAAGTCATCATATAATATTAATTTCCCACACCCCAAACAAATTTTATTAATTAATTATTTTTGTCCTGCTAAATCGTCACTTTTGCCTTATTTGCGCACGTTAGGTGAAATGTATTTTGCAACGAGAGATCATAACTTTCATCTTCCAATAGTATTTTTTGAATATTATATAAGTGCTTGGGCTTAAAAAGTCTGTTTTTTTCCTAGATTCGTCGCTTCACTGAAAATGTAGTATAATAAATATATGGGACGATATACAAGAAATATCGGAAGGGACTTCAAATTTTACCTTATATTTAACGGAAAACGTTACGTCAAAAAATGTATCCGTAGTATCAGGTGTGCGCCACGGAGGGCTAATAGAAACATTTTATAGTATAACTAAATATTTTCGGAAGCTATAAATGTAAAAATTCACACATTTCTCTATAATTAACACAATTAACATTTTTTCCACATAATATGTAAATAGTACGCCTTTTATTTGATGAATTTTAAACTAAAATAATATTTTCTCATATCTAAATAAACAAATAGTGTTTATGTATATTTAAGCGCTTAACAAAACATATTTGGTGTTTGTAGTAACAAGAACATACGTACGTGTTTACACATGTAAATTCTTTTGACTCTGTACATATACATCTTTATGTACGTTTTGCATCATTCTAATTTCATCAACTCGTTGCGCATCAATTAAAGCGTCAGTGGAGTGTAAAATGTGGTTGCATAGTGTAAATGTGACATTGCAATCAATTAAATCAATAAATTCTCTTTGTACATAATAACAAAAAAATATAAATAAAAGCAACAAAAAAGCATTATTTTGCAAGCAAAAGGTGGGAATAATTGTGAAAACTACAGTTTTTATTCAAAATCAGTTGACACAAAATGTGCAAATATAAAATGAATATGTGAATGCAAGCATATGCATACAAATGTACATATGTGTGTGTAGGTATATATAAACATTACATAAAAAAAATCAATGGTACTTTAGAAAAAAATTAAGCGAAACACCCGGTGAGCAAATTGTTAAAATTTTTGAATATTTCGGAATGTGAAACTTCGTAGATATTCATTTGGTAGACGAATACAATGGGACCTATGAAAAAAATCTAAGCAATTGCTTTTTCTCAAAATTTCGGCCTTTTAGTCGATTAATTCAAATAAATAGTCTGAGATTTTAAGAAAAAGCAATTGCTGAGTTATTATTCATACGACCCATTCTAATTTAAGACCACATATTCCATTCAAATCAACATATATAGTTTGTAAAACTATACAAACAGAATGTAAATATGTATATAAAATGTGTGCACATTAGACCTCTGAATGAGGTGATTCAAACTTTAAACCTAAGCGAGTACAGTAGAATTCTATGCATATGCAAAAATTTTATAAGTTGTGAATACGAGTACTCACTGCGTTTTGAGGTTTCTACATTCCAATAGAAGAATGCGAATGAATGAATGAGCAAGATTCAATTCATTCAAACTCATTTTCTTTTTTTTTCCATCGTGCAGTTCTATAAGTACTGTAACTCTTAGGCACTCCGTACATTACGCGCTTAATCATAGTAGACTTCTGCACACTTGTAGCCCTGGTGGCACACACATTACATTTTTTCTGGCCATTTTTTCTCAGTGATACCGTCACTACACACGAATAAAGGCAGGCTGGTGTTTTGACCGCGAAAAAAAAAGACGGTGGTGTTTTTGGTTCAGTGTATAGGTGAACATTTTTTAGTAGAAATGGAAGAATTTGTAATAGATAAAAGTAAATGCCAAAAAAGGAGATATCAACTGAAGGTATTGTTCGACAATCATCTGATAATATTTTTACTTAGAAATCTGTACGATGGTTGGATATCTACAAACAAATTTGTTAGTATAGAAAACTTCAAAGCCTGGTATTGGGAAGTTTTAAGAAAAAGATAAGTGCAGAAGTAGATCCCTCATACCTAAAAACTCCTTATATCATGTTTTCATAGAAATGTTAAGCAATGTGGCAAACTCCAAATTGATGTGAGACCCATTGTTTCTTCGGAAAGCTAGCTTAGAATTACACGGTGAAGCCTTCTGTGCTATACGCGCATAATCGAAAAAATCTCGCGCCCTAAAGGAGATACTTCTAAATCAGGGATCACACGATTTGCACGTTTGTAGAGATTTGTCCATTTTGTCGTTATTGAGATAACCTCTTTTTATTTATTCAAATTCGCAACCAAATTTATTCATTAAATTTGAATTAAAATGATTACTTTGCCTTTTTGAATGCATTCCTGCAGACGTCTGATGTTCTTAATTATATAGATATATGTACGGCCGTAAAATGATTTATTTTTCAGACTTTTGCATTGTCGTTGTAATTAAAATTATGCTTTCTCAGCTTGAAATTTTTAAATCAAAATTCACGCTCACCTAAAAACAACAACATGTCGCTTTTTTAAATTATTATGTGTCCGACAATTGGTAATTGTTCACGTGAAATTTGTTT
The DNA here is from genome assembly GCF_001687245.7 of Rhagoletis zephyria. NCBI lineage: Eukaryota > Metazoa > Arthropoda > Insecta > Diptera > Tephritidae > Rhagoletis > Rhagoletis zephyria. Next base: position 554 of record NW_016184903.1, on the reverse strand, counting down.
ACTCTTATTTTTAATCCTTAATTATGCATTCTGTTTAAATTTATTGCATTTGTAAATCACATTTGTGTGAAATAATAATTCACTGTTCTTTTTTTTTACTTCTGCAATGTAAATTTAATTAACTAAAAAGCTCACTAAATGGCAGACAAAATAGTAAAGTAATTTAGAGTTTTTTTTATTGCTTTTAATGTTGAATATGCAAATATTGTATGTAAATTCACTTCTAATTAATTATCCGAAAAATATGTTTGAATTTGTTGATATGTTGTAAGTTTTATTGCAATTTGTTTCGATTTAATCTGGTTTGTTTTTTAGTAGTATCTACGAGGTTTTTACTGCATACTTTTGACAATGTACAACTACATGTATTTAAAAATGTAGCATCAAAAGCGGGCCACAGTTTTCTTTTAGACGCTCACTTTCGCAGAATTATCTTATATACCAATACAGAGCGGATTAAAGTTGGAAAAATTAAAAGATAGTTCTCGAGGTTGTCTATTTCAAATAGAGATGGGCACGGGCCTAAATTTTCAGGACCGGCCCGGCACGAGTGC
>NW_016184902.1:520-5070 GCF_001687245.7 Rhagoletis zephyria | reverse complement strand
CATGTAAACGATTTTTTTTCTATAATTTGCAGAGCTTCTTTTATTTTTGACTCCTTAACTCAGCTTGCTACCTTGTTCATAGCCACTTATTCCTGGCCGAGAACAGGTACTGCGCTTGTCAGCCGATTCATTGCTACTTCGATTGTTCGAATTGATCTCCGCAAATCGCTCGATTTCTACGCCGCCTGCTGGCTTGCCAACATTTGTATGTATGCTGCGCCGATTCGTAATCTTTTTTATTTCACGCGAGCGCCACACAGTCGGTGGTCCCAGCCAAGTAACGCCGCCGCGTTGCGCACGCGTTTTTCGTGCTTTGGGTCAACCCGCTCCGCCATAGCGATCGTGCAGTGAACCGTCGCGTCGCGTCGCGTCGCGTCACGTCATCGACAGCCGTCGCATGTGCCCGTTGTTAAACCCTTGAAAATTAATGCGACCTACAATAAAAGTAAACCAGATACAAAATTGTTACACGTTCGCCGCCGCCGCCGCAGCCCCAGCCAGCACTTGATTCATTCGATCGATTTCATTGTACGGCTACCCAACTATCGACTTTTGCTTCCATGAAGCGCTGCGCTGCAACTCAACTTGTTGCATACCGCACCTTTACTGCTTTGCGCTTGTCCGATCGTGTAAAGGTATCTTGTTGTTTAACACCATCGCTAAATTGCTTTACATTTGCATCCTGAAAATAAACAAATGCGTTCGCTGACTGGTAAAGATCGTCTTTCGCCTGTCTTCAATTTCTCATTCGCACTGCAACTTTTCAACTGTGATTTTATTTTTTCGCCTTTACTTACTTCATTTGCTTTATGCCATTCTTCTACAGCCGCTGCCCTAGTGCCACAACAACTCGGACGCGTCTTAAATGCAGCACATTATCACCATATAATCATCACTTTAAGCTTATTTATTTGTGCTTCGAGTGTGCGCTTTTAGCTTCAATACAAATAATAATTATAAATCAGATTAAATCTTTGGACGCTGAACTGTTCGGCGGTGGTAGGACTAATGTTGGTGTTAAGTGACGCAGCCATGCCAAAAGGCGTCAGCTTAAGTTGGCTTTGACAGCAGTTACAGGCTGCTGGCGCTGGGTGTGATTGCTTCTTTTTCTCATTCTTCAATAGATATCCATATATGGAATCTGTGTATGAGTTTCAACTCCTTCAGCTAATTTGTCTGATGTGATATCAAATGAAATTGATAGTCTTATGATGTGTCAAAGAATCGAGTTTTGCAACAATTGAGAAGCAGCGAGTTCACTGCTTAAATAATGGCATAGAATTGCTGAAGTTCATGAGAAGAATATTTTTTGTACGCGCTGAGTTGTTAGTAAGTGAAGTGAAGTTGAGGAATGTGCTGAGTTTAAGTGATATCATGTCGAATTCAAAGATGAATGGTCTGTAATGATACCGATAATTTTAACGATAACGATGGTTATACTGACAAGAAACTCACCATAACATTAGAAGATAAAGGTATTCAAGATATCGATGACTAAAACAAACCATTCGTAATCATTGGCATAGTTTGCTTAAAGCTTGTCTGATATCCCCCAATATATAACGTTCACCTAGATGATTCCTATGAGATGTATTTTCATGGCAATATTAGACTCTGAGACTCTTCCCATAGTTTTGTGTGTCACAGATTTAAGCCAGATATGCGCATGAAGAGCTTTGACTCTGCTTTAAGCGCGCCCAAACAAAATCTGTAAAAACCTCTAAAAAGCTTATCCTACCTGCAGCCGGATTCCAAAATTCGTTATCCCTAATTTTGATCGCCAAAAATCTCTAAAACGGTCGTAGGCACTGCCTTGCCGGCGGGCAAAGCTCTTTTAAGCTTTCTATACATTTTGTGTGGTCTCGTGCAGAGTAAAAGCTCACTCTGCCCATCGCTGCTCTAAAAGAACAGCAGGCGCGTGTCACAATATGAAAAACATCTAGTAACATTGACTCTAATAGCAAAATAGTAGATTAGCTCAAGCGACGACTGTAGACAACTTGCTCAGTTTGGTGAATTCCTATGTATATGATATACTTTTTGGCATCGCTGCCTTTTATTTGGAGAATTTTGGAGGCAATATTTTATCTAGCAATTGTCAGACTTGGCAGCTGGTCTTGTTTAGCCACGACCAAAATATTTCCCGCAGGCCAAACTTTTTCATGCTTTATGTAACCGCTTAGATTTCGTAACCGCAGATTCAATTCCCTAAGTTCTCATTTTGGTTGTAGGAGTTTTCGACAGTGTAGGATAGGATGTATTGTGGAACGATTTTCCGTCATACCTTGCCTAATTAGCTTTGGAGACAAACCGGTTTCGGCGTTGTGCCATCTTCAGTTCCAAGCCAAACTTGAAAAGGCATGACGGAAAATCGTTCTATAATACATCATTACCTAAGGATCGATGTGTCTGGTCCTCCACAAAACTGCCAACTGCCATTTCATGGGCTCTTCTTTTAGATGAAGACCAGTAGGGCTCATGCTGACGATATAGATGAACGATTATGTCGGGCAGAAATGAACACCAAACTGGAACACCGTATGTCGTTAGACCCACTTGATTATATGTCGAAACGAGGTAGCTTTGTCAACATTTTTTGAAGGCGGTGGTTAGGGGGAGCTCTTAAAAGCAGATTGCGTTACCTGTTGTCTAGGGCTTTATTAAAAAACTTATCTGGAGTGAGAGTTGTGTGTTTTAGTTTTTAAGAGCTTTAATGAGTTTCAAGTTCTTAGATGAAAACTTGAAATCCTGTGAATACGAAAAAGTAGTGATTCCAATCTTTGTACACGATTTCTCAAACCTTGTTTCAAATCTCCCTTTGGCCCGTCTGTTTTCTGGAATCATTACTTTTCTTGTACCATCACCCGGAAATATATGTCGTTACAGTCCTCTGGAACCTTCAAGCTGCTTAATTTTGCTCATCTGCTTTTTCATCTTGTCAATTACGAACAACACTACAGTGATCTAGAAGTATCTGCGCCTCTCCCAGTGAGAGTGTCTATATGAAGAATCTATTTTCTGTATTAACACCGATTTTTTTTACATCTTTCAAACATAAAGTCTATTACTATTTATATCGTACAATTTCTTCAAGCTAATAGACAATATTTTCTTTAAGCTAATGAGTGGTATTTACAATAAATGCCTTCTTAACTAATTTTGTACAGCGAATGATTTCTCTTAAGTTGCAATTTTTTAATACAATCTTTACTAATTATTTTCTTTTACCCTCTTTGCAGGTAAGTTCAACCATATTACCATTTGATTACCAAGGTTTTGTAAGTAAGTTTTCTTATTTTCGATATAAGTATAAGGATCCTAACTTGAGCTAGTATGAGCGGTTGTCTATAAAGCTTTTACGTATTGAGCAAAAATGAAAAAAGTCGTGAAACTGCAAGTCAGCTGTTTGGTTTTCTACATAGCAGTGTCCCTCTGCTGTTCTGAAATAAACCCATTAAAAGTTGAGCCCTGGGTAAATATGCTAGTACAGTGAATAAAAAATATTGGCTGCAAATTCTTGTGGTCGTGTTAAGCGATCATAGCTCAAGATCTTTAAAATCAAATAGTGATATATGGAAATAAAATAAAGCAGCAATAGGCAAATTTCTATAGCCAGAACAAAGCATGGCAAAAAATTAACAACTGGTGGCCAAAAAATGCTTCTGGTCATAAGCCTTTGTGAAAGTGCCATGATTACTCGATTTTTCGATAAAAAAAAAGAATAAGAACACCGATCAAGTAATCGCTATTCAGCAGCATATTCAGCATTAATAAAGCAATTAAAGATGCCATAAAAAGATAAGCTCAAAACACACAAGACAATAAAGAGTTTACAAACGAAAATCAGAGCAATAAAAATAAAGTAAACGCCAAAGGGGAAAGCCAACTAAAAGTTTGCACAGATTGAATGGGTGAACAACAAAATGTTGCCGATACGCAAATGACAGCATGAAATTTAGGCAACGATAAAAGCAGTAGGAGGATGAGCAGGCGAAGTAGGAGGGGTAGGGGGAATCGAGGATCGGCGCGAAACACCGTTTATTTATTATTATGATTGTTTGCATTTGGTTAGTTCAGTTTATCAGTTGATGGATAGCAGTCAGTTTATTTTCATTGCACACCAATAACATCGGGTCTACACTGTAGAGCCAACCAATAGCAGCCACGGTAGCTAGGTACATATGTTTGTATGTATGTGCCTATGTACAACAAGCAATTAATTTGTAAACAATTTCAATAAAAACATACAACAAGAATAACAACAACATGAAATGACAGATGCCAACAACATCAACTTACTGACACAGTGTTGACAATTGTTGTAGCTGCCGTTATTGCCAGCAGTAGTGCCCATCAAAATATATTGATCTTGCACTTGTGTCACGATCACTTGCACACACTGCCGCAGCCTTGCCCAAGGAGCGCTGTATGTTTTTTTGTTGTGTGCGAAGTTGCCTATAAACTTTTAATTGACGACTTTGTGGTGTGGTCCATTGTGTGACATGCAAATTTTATGCTAAACTGCGACAAGTGAAAATCAGGAAAATTTT
>NW_016184902.1:0-459 GCF_001687245.7 Rhagoletis zephyria | reverse complement strand
TACATATGTTTGTATGTATGTGCCTATGTACAACAAGCAATTAATTTGTAAACAATTTCAATAAAAACATACAACAAGAATAACAACAACATGAAATGACAGATGCCAACAACATCAACTTACTGACACAGTGTTGACAATTGTTGTAGCTGCCGTTATTGCCAGCAGTAGTGCCCATCAAAATATATTGATCTTGCACTTGTGTCACGATCACTTGCACACACTGCCGCAGCCTTGCCCAAGGAGCGCTGTATGTTTTTTTGTTGTGTGCGAAGTTGCCTATAAACTTTTAATTGACGACTTTGTGGTGTGGTCCATTGTGTGACATGCAAATTTTATGCTAAACTGCGACAAGTGAAAATCAGGAAAATTTTGCGTTCAATCAGCGCTGTCAATTCAAATTGATCGATCAATGAGTGGGGGAAATAAAATAGAATTTCACTTGAAAAAAAAAAAAAA
>NW_016184900.1:0-5070 GCF_001687245.7 Rhagoletis zephyria | reverse complement strand
CAGCTTCAGCAGGCTCAAGTAGTTCAGGTCAGCTGGAGCTGGTGCTGCTGCTCGCTCAGCTGCAGATCAAGGCGGAGAACTTCGGCGGGGCGGCGAAAACGCTGACTGAAAAGCTGGCCCCCGAGGCGCTGTACCTGCCGGCGGTGCTCTCCACGCTGTACCTCCTGCACCAAAAGGAAGGCAACCAGAAGGCCATTGAGGAGCTGCTGCTGAAGGCCGCCAAGTGGCACGAGGCGAAGAAGGTAAGCGTTTAAAAGAAGTTCTATTTACTAATTCGATTTCTGCCTCCACGCCAGAGCCCTCCGGCCACCCTGGCGAGCCTGTACCGCGAGACAGCGAAGTACTACCTGAACCAGAGCCTGCCGCAGCAGGCGGCCAAGTGCCTGGAAAAGATTGTCGCCGCCCAGAAGGGCCGGCGGCGGGATCCGAAGGTCACCTCGATGCTGATCAACGCCTACTCGCAGTTTGATGCCGCCAAGGCGCAGAGGTAATTCTGTTGATCTGTTGATCTGAACTTTTTGCTTTGCATAAACTAACATTTTACCTTCATACCTTTTGTCAGTCTGCAACAGGAGCTGCCCTCCATCGAGGAGATTCTCTCCAGTGTGGACATTGATCACCTGGAGACGAAGAACTGGTCGCTGGGCATGAAGTACGTGAAGAAGTCCACCAAGCTGGACACTCCGAAGGAGGGCGCCGGCGGTGCCACAACTTCAAAGACGAAGAAGGCGACTGACCAACAGAAGGAAAAGGAGGAGAAGAAGAAGAAGAAGAAGAAGCGGATCCTCCCGAAGAACTACAATCCAAATGAGGCGCCCGACCCGGAGCGGTGGCTGCCTCGCTACGAGCGCTCCAACTACCGCAAGAAGAAGGACAAGAAGGGCGTCGGCAAGGGCACCCAGGGGGCGATTGGCGAGGCGTAAGTTGTTGTTGTTGTGCTGTGTTTTGTGGACTACCATTTCACTGATTCCTATTTTTCTTCTTTCTTTTCCCCAGTCCTGAGATGAAGCCATCTCCAAAACAGGTGATCGCCTCGCCTCAGCCCGGACCACGTCAGCAGCGGCCCACGGCGCAGAAGAAGAAGAAGAAGACGGGCGGACGCAAGTAATAACAACAATAACCACGCCCCCACATTCACATGTTCCATTCAGTTCAGAGGGAAGGTCTCTCTTTTTCCAGTTTTTGTTTTCATTAATTAGTAAAGTTTTGCGCTTTGTACAAAAGAAGGAGAGAAGGAGTTGTGAAAATGTGCAGAGCTAAACAAGGAGAAGAAGAAGATAGGGAGGTAACAGTTTCAAGGAGTTGTATAAAGTTGTGTGTTTTGTGTTAGTTAAGAATATTGCATCACATGGTTAGATGGTCACTGGTGAACTGCTCCACCTCTGCGAAGCACCAGGTGGCCCTCGGTGTTGAAGACGTAGTTGGCGAGCAGCGAGTCGACGATGGCCCGGTCGTCCAGAAAGAGCAGGTAGAGGTACTTGAGCGTCTCGGCGATCCAGAAGGACTCCATCATGTCCTTGGGGCGGACGTTCTTCGGATTGCGGACGTCGTTGACGGTGGTGTAGCCGCCGTTGGAGCCCACCTTGGAGTACCGCTCAAAGGCCTCAAAGACCTGGCGGCCCCACTCGCGGTAGATCGGTTTGCCGGTGATGTGGTAGAGGAAGAAGAGCGACTCGACGAACTCCGGTCGGAGGAGATTGTGCGTGTCCGCCGGCCGAACGGTGAACTCCTTCTCGTCGGGCAGCGTGCCGTAGTAAGCGATCTCCGGGGAGAGGCCCGTCTCCGTCAGGTTGTACATGTAGTGGCAGGTGCGGGCGAGGTCCTCCGCCATCGCCAGGTGGTCGGCGAAGACGGCCGAGGAGATGTTGGCACTGGCTAGCTGGTCAGCTGCCGCCACCGGGTGGCCTCGAAACATGCCGGCATCTTCTGCTTCGCCCCCTTGTGACTTTCGAAGGCCGAAACCGGCCTTCTGGTGGTGGTAGTAGCCGAGGGCAAGGGTGCCCGAGAAGAAGCACACCAGGTGGTCCATCTTCGGGCTGACCACGTCCTTGCGGCTGGGAAAGAGCTCGCCGATGTAGGCGAGGCCCAGGTGGCCCTTGGTGCGGCGCATCAGTCGCCCCTTGATGGCGGCCACGGCGGCGAGGTAGTCGTCGAGGAGAAAGGAGGCGTCCTCTTCGCCTGCTTTCTCCTGGTTCAGCTGCAGGTACTGCTTGAAGAGGTACTCGTAGTAGGAGTCCGCCCGGGCGCCCATCGTCACCACGGCGTTCGTCAGCTGACCTGTAAAAATGAAAACAAAATGTTAGTTTTAGAATGTAAACAAAGCACACTTTCGCACACTTCACCTGTTATGGGACTTATGTACATCGGCAGCAGCGGATCGGCCCGCGACTGCACCAGCTCGTGAATGTGCCTCGTCGTGGCGAAGGACTTCTCCTCGAAGAGCTTGGTGCCGGTCTCCCGACTGAGGTCGCGCATCTCCAGCTGCATGCTGGCCACCTCGGAGAGCGAGGAGTCGGTGGACCAGCGCGGCGCTTTCGGGGCGCGAGTCTTCAGGTTGACGTCGCTGAAGGGCACCGTCCGGCTGGGCGAGTCAAAGCAGTGCACCAGACGGCCACCGAGGTCGGTGGCCTTCTCCAGCAGCACCGCCGAGCTGCTGCTTTGGTCAGCCTCATCATCACCCCTGGCCAGGTGGTAGGCGGAGAGGAGGCCGCCCAGGGCGCGGATGGTCGTCTCGAAGCAGTTGACCTCCTGGTAGATCTCAAAGGAGAGGTCGTTCTTCACCCAGTCGATGCCTTCTTTGTATTCTGGTGAAGTAGAGTAAAGTGAATTGAAAGTATGGCGTTTTAGAAACAGCAGTAAACGCAATCACTTACCCTTCTCCAGACCGGCCATCTGCAGCGTGTCCAGCGAGTCGAGGATGGTGAGGCCAATGTGGAACCAGTTGTGGCCGGTCCGCGAGATGGGCTTCAGGTGGTCGTAGCCCCAGGCGCTGCGCCGGTAGGCCGCCCAGGAGTTAGCAATGGCCGCCTGAATGCGCCTCTGCATGGCCGACTGTCGGCTGGCGGCCGCCTTGAAGTCCGCCGAAGTCAGCAGGGGAACAGGGCCCGAGGGAGGCAGAAGGAGCAGCGGATCGGGGTCGACGACCTTTTTCTTCTTTTCCACATCGTCGTTGTTGTTGTTGTTGTCTTCGTTGTCGCTTCTATCGTCATCGCCGATTTCATTGTCAGCTGATGGCGGCTGCTTTTGTGGCAGATTTGGCTTGGCCAAGGGCTGGTTTTTCTGATTGTTGTTGTTGCTGTTGTAGTGGTGAATCTTTTCTCCCACAAGTTCACCTTCTTGACGGTCTTCAAAGCCCTTCTCATCCTCAAGCTTGGGCGTGTTGGCGGCGAGGTAGGAGTAGGCGAAGATGAAGGCCACCAGGAAGATGGAGCCCAGGAGAAGGTAGAAGCGCAGAATGCGCGGGATTGTGTTCCATTTCTAGAAAAGAAAGAATCATATGGCAAATTAAAAGAAAAATAAAAACAACAAGAACGAACCCTTACCCGACGAAGGTTGGTCTTCAGGCCACTGGCGACCACGGGACTACCTCGACCTCCTCCTTCCAGATCTCGAAGCCCGGAGTACTCCACTGTCATAGCTGCTGCTCCTGCTGCTAAATCGTACTCCCTCGTACTGAATCGCTGTGCAGAGGGACTGCAACAAAATCATAACTTTTTTTGTTCGCAGAAAGCATTCAGTCTACTGCTGACTCAGTGCACCAAATGTGGGCACTAGAGGTGCTGTGCCGACCACTGTTCCATCTGCTAGGAAACCGCTGCTCTTTTCGATGAACTGACCTATGTGAACGGCCCAGCAGCGTGCACTGCTTATCAATGCTCAGGTTTTTCCTCTTCACTCTCCGAGCAGCCAAGCCAAGCTGCTCGCAACAACTTTTTTTATCTAAAAAGTCCCAACACTAAAAAGTAAGTTTTACTTTCAATATCCGAATCATAATATTAAATTTGTTAAAATCTTCTCATTTCCAGGTTAGAGCACTTTGCCACTGGTGGTGGTGGTGCCGGCGGCGGCGCCGGCGCCGGCGAAGAAGTGCAGTAAGTTGATTTTTCTATCTTGTTTTGATTTTTTACCTTGTAAACTCCTGTTTTTCAGATTGGCGCTGAACTTCGAGAAGGCTTACTGCGAGTATCGCCTGAACCAGGTCAACGAGGCGCTAGAAACTCTGAAACTGTCCGATGCAAACGCTGATTTTGCCAGAGGTGAGTTGAAAATTCAGGCGGTAAGTGATTGATTTTTTAAAAACCTGATGTGTAATGACTTTCTTTTTCTTTTTTGCTCAGCTGTATCGCATCGAGGACTACGAGCAGTCCTACGCCAGCTACAACGAGCTGATCAAAAATTCCGATGACGACTACGAGGATGAACGGTACGTCAACCTGACTGCGGTCCTCGCCGGCCTGTCGCTGGAGAAGGCTGGCGACGTCAACGACGCGGACTTTCTCGACCTGAGCGAAAATACCTACGAGATCGTCTACAACAAGGCGTGCATCCTCATCGGCAAGGGCCAGTACGAGGCGGCGGTGAAGAAGTTGGAGCAGGCGGAAGGTAAGTTTACCGTTCAGCAAAGATTACCACAAAACAACAACAACAACTTTTTCTTTTAGAGTCCTGCCGAAAGTTTCTCGAAGAGGACGGCGCCAATGAGGAGGAGATCGAGGCGGAGTTGGCCATCATCAAGGCGCAGATCGTCTTCTGCCAGCAGAAGCTCGGAAAGAGCGAACTCTCGCTGAAGAACTACANTTGGAGCAGGCGGAAGGTAAGTTTACCGTTCAGCAAAGATTACCACAAAACAACAACAACAACTTTTTCTTTTAGAGTCCTGCCGAAAGTTTCTCGAAGAGGACGGCGCCAATGAGGAGGAGATCGAGGCGGAGTTGGCCATCATCAAGGCGCAGATCGTCTTCTGCCAGCAGAAGCTCGGAAAGAGCGAACTCTCGCTGAAGAACTACAATCAGATTCTTCGGCAAAAGTATCTGTTGTTTACATCGTGATTTAGAATTTCTATTAACCTTC
>NW_016184899.1:0-5071 GCF_001687245.7 Rhagoletis zephyria | reverse complement strand
AACTCGGCTAAAATCGCTTAGGCGGTTACAGCGCCAAATAAGAAGAAGATTAACTTCCAGAATAATGCTGCGTATTTCGGGCTGAGACAAGTGTGTAAAATTGATTACCTCCTCTAAAACATGCTTTTGTACAGTGAAGCTGCGATCAGATCTCTTGGGTCAGTAACGACTTATTCGACAGATATACATTTAAGATTGCCGGAACACAGAGCTATTCCTAAAAATACAATATCAGTAAAGCTTTTGACTCCTTAGGCGAAAAGCTGGAAGGTCTTGTACATAACTTGAACCACTTGAACTACTGCAAAATGAGCCTTGTCAGTGAGCTTGTAAGGTCCTTTTTACGATTCTGAATAAAAGATTTCTTGCCTTGTATGCGATGTTTAGGGGCAGAGGGGTTAGTTACCGAATATAAGGTGTTGTTGTTGTAGAGGAATTAAATAGTAAGCCCCGCCAGAATCTTTTAGTACATATATCATTATCGTCAAGCTTAACTAACGGTAGGCCCTGGATATATGTTGTTTCGAGGGGTGCGACCAGCCGGACATGAATTTCGTATGTTGGGGTCAAGCCAGAGATAAGTGACGTAGACCTCACGTGGCAGGTAAACCTAGCCGTCAACGATTTCTGGTAATATGGCTGTAATAACGCCTTTCATGCGGCCAGAGTTACAGAAATTTCTTGCTAAGTACTGGGTTGTGCTCCCTTACTGGGAGCATATGTATATGCCCCATTATGTAGGTGGTGTTCAGACAACATTAGAAGGCATCCTGTCGCTGTATGGAGTGCGGCATTTCGCCAAGTCGGAATCTTCGTCCAAACAGGCGCAGCATAGTACTAAACCTGCCGTCCGATTCGCCTGTATGTTGCCAACAACGTCACATTGTCTTCGCCGCTGTCGGCGACCGACTTGAGGACCTAATTGCGTTCTGTACTTCGTGACAAAGTCGATTGTTTGCGTGAAGAAGGAAAGAAATCTATTAAAGAAAACCCGGTTATTTCCGGGTTGTTTGCATCCGCATGGTATGGGATCGACGGTAGTCCATAGTTGATGCTCGAAACAATACCCTGTAGGACCACTTGTTTAATCTTTTTGATTCGAATTTGGACCTAGAGAAACTGCTGACTACTGGCGAGAACTTAGATTATTCGCTGACCATTGAGTCGTCGTGGGAGAGAGCAGGCCTCCATGTCTTCTAGTAGCGTGGAATAGCAGATGGTGTTAAACGTGTTTGACGCTGGTTTGCAAGGCTTTAGTATTGGGATCACTCTCCTGATTTCCACCACATCGCAAGTTATGAGAGTGGCTAACGACAAATTGAGGACAAATTGGAGAATAATGACACTCCGGACACTGCGAACCAAAATAATAATATTTTGCTAACTGAAAACTTCTTTTAATGCGTTACGTGTTGTTGTTCACTCACTTATGCACTTATGTATGTATATATTGTTTTCCCTCTTCTCTGGTAATGTCACATGTGACAAAGCACAGAAAACGTTTTAAACTACTGATTTAATAAGATAACCGAAAAGCCTCCTTCAATCGCTTATTTCAGTGGCATTAAAAGTTGGCAAACAATTTACACCAAAAAATTAATCACAGATTTACGAAGTTCATCATTTAATTACACGCATCATCAAGGAGCGCTCACCATGGCAAAGCTGTTGGCCACGAAAGCGCCACCAAGCCGACATAACCGCACACGCGGAACATTAAAGCCGAACGTCGCAAAAATCTGTAATGATTAAATTAATTTGTTGTTGGCTTATCTCGATGTGAAATCTCAGTACGCTCGCACTCAAACACTTATTTATGTATAAAGACAAGGGCGTACTAGAACATAAAAAGTTCGGAAATATGAGCTTGTCAGAGCGGACGATAACATAGCGCGTGCAAAGGAGCTACGGCAAAGTCGAAACATAATAAAATTGCGAAATGTGGGGAAATAAAAAGCAATAAAGAAAAAAATATGCCGCAGGTAATCACGACGACGGGGACATACGAATAAAGCACGGCTCAGCTGTGGCGAGTGGCGGAATAGAATGGCACAAAAGCGTTGGGATTTTTTCGAAGCGAAAGTGAGCGGCAAGAGGATAAGACAAGTGAAACGTAAGGTAAGTTGGAAAAAATAAATAAAACCAAAGTTGTCAGGAAGGTGAGTAGAATGAGAAACATCAAGTGCTGAAGGAGATGAAAAGTCGGTGCTGAAGGCACATTGCGCTGGCTGTGACTACGAAAGCAACAGTGGCTCCATGAATAGTATTTGTGGCTGGCATGAATAGTATGTTAGAGCCAGCGTACTAAATTCCTGTAAACATAATATACGAAAGGTGCAAACGAACGAAGAATGCGCATACGAAGTGAATGGCTGGACTTAAATGCCTTTCTGCCGCCTTAACTACCTAAAAAAACACACCTTCCTATCTTGGCAACAGGAATAGAAGCTGCGAAACAGGGAAGAGTTTTACGTTATACTGTTTATTATCCTGTAACCTAAATGCTGGCATTGAAGCCATCCTGCTGACTGGCTGACAAACCAAAGCGCGCCTATTAGAGCAGGAAGTGGATGCCATAGAAGCGAATGGACGGACATATAGGAGAACAAGAATGATAACGCGCTGTGCTGATGACTGGCTGCACAAGAAAACAGTTGAAAACGACAGCCAGAAAATGCCACCTGCCACCTGCTACAGCCATAGCGATGGGACAAAGACCGAAGAACCAGCTAGCTGCCACAGCGACGCAGCGAGGAACTGACCGACAGACCGACCGAATATTGGAACAACACACAGACAGAGCGTTGAACTCGGGTATAACTAGTTGGTTTCTTTATCAGGCATGCAATTCATTGCGAGTTTCAAATTATGTGGTTTTACAGCCAGAAGAACGAGGAGTACAAAAAGTATTTAGTACAACAAAAGGCACAGCAGGCACATTCTAAAGGAAATCTATGTAGAAAGATACATATACCCCTATAGGTACGTTGGAGTATTATAGAAGAACTATGTACGAGTGAATGGTTACCAACACAACAACATTGTTCGATTTCAGATGCAAGCAGTAAGCGAACACTCGTAGCAAGGATAAGTGGGAAGATGTTTTTTATTTTTATATTTTCATCATAGATTTGCACATGCACGGCATACGCAACTTTTCTTTTCCCTGAATACGTGAAATTTGAAGCAAAATATGTATAAAGGACCCTTCTTGTTCTGCCGCTACAACAAAATCAGCACCAAAATAAACAATTTAAACAACAAGCGCTGAAATGGAAATAAAACCAGATAACCTGCTCGCCAGCTGTAAAAATCACTACATAAGTAAATACGAACGGTGGTCAAAAAGAGCGCAAAGTAAAGAGGAAGGGATGTTAAATTTAATATGAAGTTATACGTCTCCCAGGTCCTTCAGTTAGTTTATTTACACCACAAAAAATGTGTCTGGACCTTTAAAATAGGAAGAAATTCCTAATTACCAGTGGATTTTTTCTTCGTTCGTGATATGAGCTTTGCTGTTTTGCTGGTATGAACGTATTTTCCCTTCACTTGCCTTGAATACACAAGTAGCGTGGAGTGGAATTGGTACAGAAGTGTCCCTTATTGCAAGCTCGTCGACTTTTCGGTTCTTTCCAAGTTATAATGTCTTAAGGCACATATCGGATGCAAAGCGAAATGCCCTTCCATCACATTAGTGGATTTTGGCTGTACGAAACCGTATCCGAATTGATCGTGACAAAATCAGGTGAGTTTAGGACAGCTTGATTGCCTTATTTGTTATTATAGCAATTGTTAGAGAGTTCTCAACACCTTTCTGCATAGCTGCCAGTTTGGCCTGAAAGATGCTACATTGGCATGGAATGCGGAAGGCAGTTAAATGCTCCACCAATAATGTTGCACTGGGGTCAAGAGAAGAATAACTCTTGCCAAAAGCCGCTTCTTTGGGCCATGTAGGCAACTAAAATCAGAGGCCAATTTCACCACTTACAAGCTTCCCATCATGCATGTCCTGTAACGGAGACTTTTACTATTGTCATGTCTAATGAAGATGAGAAGGCTTTGCGGGCATTTGGTAGAAGCATTTTTCGAAAGATTTGGAGCTCTGTTGGCGTAAGCAACGGGTAACGAAACATATGAAATTACGAACTANCACATATGTTAGTGTTTGGCCGAGCTTCTCCTTCGATTTGTGGCGTGCGCCTTGATGTTGTCACACAAAGCGGAGGGATCTACAGTTTTACGCCGACTCCGAACGGCGATTGTATTTTTATGAGAAGCTGTTTTTCATGGCATAAATACACTCGGAGGTTTGCCATTGCCTGTCGAGGGACGACCGCTGTTAAGAAACAACCTTTTTCTATATTTTTTGGGATGTTGCTTTTACCAGAGTTTGAACCCAGGCGTTGCGGAGTGGAAGCGCGCACTGCTTACCACTACACCACAGCGGCCGACGTGTATGTAAATGATAAACTCACAAAATTAGAACGATTGTATTGTATACTTGGTTCGATAGAATGGCGGAACTTGACACAAGAAAGAGGGAAGAGAGAATCCTAAACACCTCCTGCCTGATAGTCGGAAATATGGAGGAGGTCCTTATGAAATTCGCTAATGAAACCAAATTGCATGTGCGCGATTCAATAGTAACATAACTAGAAATCTCTACGAAATTTGAGGTACTCATTGTAGATCATTTATCAAACCTATGCTGGTAACAGAGGCAGAGGAGGGCCTTTTTTAGACTCGGCCAAAATCGTTTAGGCTGTTACAGCGCAAAAATGGAAGAAGAAGAGAAGCATATAAATACATATATGATTGATTCAGTATATTAAAACAACGATCTACCAATTCAAAAAGGGCTGAAGAAAGTACAATTGTACTTATATTTCATTACTGATTACGACTAATTATAATCGAACGACAATAAATCGATCTATCTACCCTATGAAGAAATGCTTAACGTTGGTGTACCTCGCAACAGCGCTTAAAGAAGGTTACCTGGTATCAATGGACTACTTAGGTTTTGTACGATACCCGAACGTCCGAACAAAAAGTACGTCTTCGGCAATTT
>NW_016184897.1:0-5071 GCF_001687245.7 Rhagoletis zephyria | reverse complement strand
ATTGATTGCCACTGTTTATCACCTTCACTTTTGATAAATATTTAGCCATGTCATTTCATAACTCATGCCATAACGCAAAAACAGTATTCTTCAGGAGACGCGTTTAAAGTTTTCAAATTGCTCCCAAATTGCAGAAAAAAGAGATTAAAACTGTTTTCTTACGCAGAAACTACACAAAATCTCATATGTATGTATGTATGTACACGTCAGTCCTATATGTCAGCCGTCAATCGGCCAGTTCGTCGGATGTATGTAGATGACAATCACACTGTAGACACTATTTTTAATTGTTGTCCGGAACTTCGCAGCACCAAATCGTAACTAAATAAGTATGCAGATATTCCTATTGAATCAACGCGTGATTTACCAATTTTACTAACTTTTTTCTCACTTTACTTTGTGTATTGCTGCAATGAAGGTAGAGCGCCAAAAAATACGTCCACAACGCACGAGTTCTACGATTTTAATAAGTGCGCGTTTCTTGAGTGTGTCTTGCAACAGTACGCCACCGCAGCTTAGAGCAGAGCTTCCAGCGTTTAAAGCGCCATAACAGCCAACCAACAAGTTGCCAGAGCTGATGACGGCTACAGTAACAGCAACAGCGGGTGATCGCCGATTTGCCCGCAGCATCAAGTAGCGCGAAACATACTCGCTCAGCTTGATTTTATTTTTTTATATTTTTTTCAACAAAGTGTCTGAGCAATCGTGAGGCGAAAACAGGGAGCTGCGCAGGCGCTCGAAGTCGCAATGATCGCATACATATGTACATAGATAAAGCCCCATACATTTGTACATATGAATGTGTTTATAAAGTCTAGATTGTTTTGCATCGAATATAATCGATCGCTTCGCGGCTTGATCGGTTGATCACACAAATGCACTTTCAAAGCGTTTGGGCGTTTTTATTACTGGCTGCCTTTCAACACCACGTTTTGATAGTTATGTGCACATACACATACATATGTACATACTTACATATGTATGTACGTATATCATGCAGAAGCTATTGTTACATATTCATTAATCTTTTATTTGCGTCTGGCTTGGCTTAGTTTTTTCTTCGCTCGTTTATGAATTTTAGGAAAAGTAAGCATTGGAAAATAGTGATTCCCAACAAAACCAGCAAGCCATAAATTTATTGTTGTTTGTTTTGTGTCTCGACTATGATTTTTTGCCATTATAATTATTGTGCACAACAAATATCAAGACTAGGTGCATTTTTTTGTAAGCGACCGACAAAAGAACGCTTAACTCGGGTAAAATTTCCTTTTAGCTACATAGGCAAATTTTAAATTTACTTGCCCAAAGCTTAAATTAATTTGCCCAAAGTTAAATTTTTATTAAAATTTTAACTTAATGTGAAAATTTCCCTCTCCCCTTTCCCATTAATAATTCAAAATAGAGCAGGGTTTTCAGGTCGTGTATTTTTTAACCGACCTGGCTGAACTCGGATAAATAGCCGAGTTTGTGTCGTTGCTTTGCATGTATTTCGTCATTTAAGCGAGTGAGTGTTCTTTTGTAGCTCGGTTGCAAAAAAATGCCCTTACTAATGCATACAAAAATACGCGATCGTGCTGAATGCTGCGATGCTGGCACATATCTATGGAAGATTATTGCCTTGCATACTTTCAGATAAGTATGTATGCACATTAAGGTGGCCCTAGAATACATGCGGGAGAAAAAAGTTTAAAATTTTTGTAGATCCCCAAAATGGTAAAATAAGCAATTGGTTATGGTTATTGGAAGCCTCGTAAGAGAACCAAAGTTTTCCGATCGAAAAATATTGATTTTCGAAAATTCTATACAATTTTTACGAAAAAGAGTTTTTTCCTAATATAAAATACATGGAAAACTTAATGGGCCTTGACGCATTTCTAAATACATATATTTTTTTTTAACAAAAAATACGGGTACTTTTTACTCTATTAAGAAAAATCTTAGGGAGTGAGAGCTTTATGTACATTTTAAACTTTTTTTTAATCACCCTAATCTACATATGTGTATGCATGAATACACGTATTCACATTTGAAATTAAGTGACTGGTGTGGAGTACTTCGTTAAATAAGTGAAAAAAAAATGATTTTACTGAATAAATAAATTTGACATACCAATGTATGTTTATACTCACAAACAAACACAAGTCATGAGAAAGATGAGATCCAGGTGAAGGCATGCCATTAAAGCCGGCACTATTCGTAGTCTTTTTATAAATATGTATGTACCAAAACTTCACTATGCATACATATGTATGTATATATGTATGTATATATACATATATACGGGTACCTACATATGCATATGTATGTGCATTTTGTACCGTTAAATAAAAAAATCAACAATATTTATGTTTTTAATTGCCAATATCTTTTTCTTGAAAGCGCCGATATGTATAAGTATCTGTAGCATGTTTTTTGGATACTTTCATAAAATATTGTTTTTTTTTTTTAGCAAAATAGACAACTCGCAACCTAATTTCCAAAGGAAAACATTAAGTCATTGCCGAAATTCAGCGCAATACCAAATAAATAGAAATGTAGCCATATCATCATCATCATAGTAATTATCTCTATTATCATATTCGTAATCAACTGTGAAATAGTGCAATCAACAAAGCAGTCCATTAAAGGTACGGTGTAGCGACTTCCAGCGACTTGTGTAATACCACACTGCATACATCCATACTCATTCGAATACGATTACAAGTATGTAACAAATATATCTGTGGACATTTGGAAAAAAAACTTAAGTCTATCTTTCAGGGACAAACAAAATAGCTTATGTCGACAAAACATATTTTACCGTCAAAGTGAAAAATGTAGAATTCAAAAGAAATAAGAAAAAAGAAAAAATTAGAAATTAGAAAAAAAGAAGAAATTAAGAAAAAAGAATATCCTTTTCAAGCAAGAAAAATACCAAAATAACTCAAAAAACTAAAAGTTTTTTATTTCCGATTTTTCCTTTGAATATAGATGCATTTTTTCTCCTGCCCGAAGCTTCGAATCGCAGATTTTTCGAATGGGTAGAGCCCTTTCGACCATTGTGAGTGTTGTGGCAGCGCGAGCAAAGTATAACAATGCTAGTACATATATATAGAATTATCCGAAATGAAGTTTTTTTATGTATATTTATATATGAAGTTGTACTTAAGTTTACATACATATAATATTTTTAACAAGGATGCGTTAAATTGTGTTAAGGTTAGTCTTTATCTGGATTGCTGGATTGCTGGGAACGAATGTGTTCCATATGCAAATTCTGTACGAAATATTTCAGCGCTGGAATGACAAACACGTAAACCTATCGATGCAGTATATTCATCTATCCAATAATGAAAAAATATTTGTATTTAAAACTTTATATCTGATTATATGTACATATATAAATTGAAAATGTTCGATATTTACCATGTAATAGCATGCTACGTTGCTCATATGCCCATGAATAGATGCGTGTTATCCTTTCTGACCTTTCAGCGCCAAAGTTACTTGTTATTTGCAAAAATTTTCGAAATTAAACAATGATATTTTATTTGCAAAAATCATGGTGTTTCGCGCAATTTTCTCCAAGGTATAGTACATTTTAAATTTTTATCGAAAAAGTAGCTCAGTGTACTATATGTATACTTTTTTTTTGTCATGCTCAAATTTAAAATATTTCCTGAGCCGATTATATGCGTGCATCCAAATATTGTTATGGGACAAAGTCAGAAATTTATTCGCGTTTTCCACAAAAAAATTCGACCGGTACGAACTATCGTAGAACTTCGAAGTTTTTTCGCATACATTACGTTTTATATCAGGGTTGTGGTCAGGATTACCAATTTACTCACGATTGTATAAAAATTCCGTCGTCATTATATCATAAATCAGGTTTATTGTCAGGATTACATAAAAATTCCGTCGTCATTATATCATAAATCAAGTTTATTGTCAGGATTACGAATTAACTCAGGATTGCATCAAAATTCCAAATCAAATCAAAAATCAAGATTTGCAGAGTCAAAAATTTATTCCCGTTTTCCACAAAAAAATTCGACCGGTACGAACTATCGCACAACTTGAGGTATTACAATAAAGGTATAACCTTAAAGAGGTTTAAGAAAGATGACTAGGAAACACTTTTGAAGAGGGTTGCCACCTATTTGAAATTTTTAATTTAGCTAAAGTGAATAAATAAATGAAATATTGCAATGTGGGTATCAAAATACAGAGTATATTTATCATAATGAGATAAATGAAATAAAAAATTTTGTACTAATCCCACAACTTAAACCCGTGAGATACGATCGATTTGCGTTCCATCAACTATTGTGTCGATTAAAATTATTCAAATGACCATTTTCTTCCTTCGATAAAAGTGAATTTGGAAAATATTTTAAAAATCCTTCAACGTGTACTAAAACTTTTTCTTCACTGGTAACCGATGAAGTGTCGGTATCATTTTGTATGGAAAAGAAAATACAAAATGAAACCAAAGACAAAAAAAAGAAAACTGAAACCAAATGAAACAGATTGTACAGGAGATTTATTAAAAATACGTGCAACAAAGTACAAAAATAAAATTGGCCTAGATCGTGTGTGTCCGCTCATTTTAGCTGGCATCCAGAACAATGTTCCTGTGAAAATCAAAAATTCGTATTATCAGCACCTTTCTGGTTTCTATTCTCGCAAAATAAAACTACATAAATATACGAAAGATTTCACGATATAATCAGAATTGTCTGCGAATTCATCGAACTTTCGTGAATACTGTAAATTTCAACTTGAGATACTACAACAAAAGCGACAAATTTTCTCGCAAAGAAAGGTGGCTCGTCTGAAGTTGAAGAAGTACATTTGCCGACAAAAAGCCTGCAACCACATTGCGAAACAACTGGTTCCCAACAGAGAAGATAGTATGTTAATATGTATAGGTTCAACCGAGGTCGCTGCGAACTCGCCAATACGCGGATATAGGCGAGTACCTAACCGTCTACTTCTAACAGCTTTAATGGTGAACGAATTCCGGACAACAAAACTTTGTGCCCAAAATGCGGTACCTGTTGGAATCGAGACGTCAATGCTGGGAAAA
>NW_016184896.1:0-5071 GCF_001687245.7 Rhagoletis zephyria | reverse complement strand
TGCGTGAGAAAACACAACAACGATCGAACATCAGTCTTTGTCTAAAAACGAAGCGATTTAAACTCGTAAAGAATCTTAAATGAGTTCAGTTCAAAATATGTTATTTTTGAAAAGATATTTATATAAGCCAACAGATAATAGAAATGTATAACTGAAAATAAGTGGTCACTGTAAACATTATGTAGCAAATTTTACTTTTTAGCATACCTATTCAAATTTTTATTTACCAACAAGCATTGCCAGCGATAGGACGTTGGGGAAGAAGCAATTGGCAAAAGATGTATAGTTTTGAAAAAAAAATCAAAACATAATGTGTAAAAGTACAGCCAAAATATATGGTTTTTATTCACATCACGTAAATATGCATATGTATGTAAATATTTCTGTGATTTTGTACACATGGGAGTTTTTATTTGGATCCAAAGCCTATAATTTGTTGTTTATTATTATTGCTTTCTTTCTTTGCCTTAAAGTCGCTCTAATGTTGCCTAATTGACTGTGGTCCGCAGCGCGATCATGGCTATACATATGCATGTAGTATATATGTATAATTGTTCCATTTTACATCAATTATTAAACAATTTTATTTACTATTGAACGCTTATCGGCTAAAATCGTTTACAAGTTTGAAGACATTGAATATATGTTAATAAACCATACATACATACATAATAATATATAAGTAAATGTTTACGTAACAAGAGTAGAATTAAATTCAGAGATCGCAAATACCGGTTAACCGACAAAATTTCTGTTTCACATGCTTGCATATGCTGTTAATGGACAAAGTTTCTCACTGTGCAATACTACGCATTCCTTTGTTTTTTTTTTTAAGTTATAATTTTTGATATGAAATTATATACACCTGCGTACAGATAATCAGAAACAATTTGTCTTTATTAACAATAAATTTGTTCTTAATTAATTTTAATTTATTTTTTTACGAATGTATATATAGATTATGCTACAACGAAAACCATATAACCCAAGGTTTCTTACCTTGTACAAAATTAAAAAAAAAATCCAACTATTTAAAAAAAATGGTCATCAAAATTGCAACCTTTTCAATCGGTATTTCAAAAAAAAAATCGGATGTGCAGTTTTATATGATAGCTACGGTGACCATATTTATGCGAGCCGAATTCGTGACAAAACATAATTTTGCTAATTGTTTCCATAAAAGCTAACAGATCTTAACACCTTCTTTAATGATCTTAGATGTATGTATTAGCCCGGAACAGCGTCCTTATAGTAACATCACAAATTTGTAGGATATCTTTCTGGAGACTTTTACTCCACAAAATTGTTTACAAAAGTTTCGTTAAATTTTAGTACAATAAAGTGCAAGTTTTAAGTAGCTGTGACTTACCGTTAATTTTTGGCATTTTTTTTTTGTCGATGGCGCTACGCATTTTTTTCATACAAAGTTGGTATGTTCGACAATTTGTTGATAGAGAAGCAAATGAGCTGCACGTTGCACTTGCACTTTATTATACTCAATTTTAATGAGCTACGAAACTGCATCCAAATTTGATTAAAAAGTTGAAATTTTGGTGAAAATTTGCAGAATTAATTCTCATAGTTTTTGCACAAAGTCAGAAATTTTGATTTATGATGCTTTCCATTTCCAGACAACCGGTCAGGTACGATCATGATTTTTAATTTCGACCAAACTCAAATACATTGTTTGTTGGTCCAAATAATGAGAAACGTATTTTTTCTTTTGGCTCGGAAAAATTTTTCGGCCGAATTCGGCATTTCGATTAGAAACTAGGCGTCCCGTATAAAATAAATTAATTGCCAGGACAATTGGTCAAATAAGACCAATAATACAGGACGGTTGGTCACCGTAAGTATAGCCCATTCAATTTTAGTACCATATTGGGTGAGTTTGAAACAGCACAAAAATCTCTTTGATTTTTCATTTTTTTTGCTAATTTTATTCCATATAAAAAATTTTTCAAACATACTTAGTTTGTATTAAAGAAAATGTGTAACATCGTCAGCAAAACAAAAAAAAAAAAAACTCAAATATCAGTGAGATTTTTGTGCCGCTTTAAACGTGCACAATTATCTACTAAAATTGAATGGCCTATAATTTTAAAATTACATACCCGATTTTTTTCTACGTTTTGTTTTTTATAAATTATCAAAACAAATTGTTTCTAATTATCTGCACGCAGTTGTACATATCTCTTCTGGTGAAATTTAATAATGGGATGTGATCACTTTTTGATTGCCATTCGCTGAGGCAAATAGTTAAGTTCGGTTATGCAAAACCGTTATCGCGTTAAAAAAATTCAATGTTTTGTGAAAATATTTATTCCAAAAACCTGCTATACCAATTAAAGTCAGTAAAATAAAATGAAAAGGTTTTTCGAATCGTGCTTTCCCCGAATATGCATTCTCACCGAGCAATACCATACAGACCTCCTTTGCCAGTTACTATTAAAACTAACACTGCTATTTATCTCTTTAAATCATTTGCATTATGGACATACTAGAACAGTTGTTGTTGTTTGCGATCTCTGGTTAAGATAAATCACCGTTTGGAAAAATAGTATATAAGTTTACATAAATACATGCTTATACATATACATATATAATAGAGTATCTTAACTTACGTAAATACAGTATCTATTCACCAAATTATAACCGATAGATCTTTTTTAACAAACTTATAGTTTCACTCAAAATTTGTGTTATTTGGTTTGAAATTTTGCAGAATTTTGAAATTTCATATGCATCTAAATTTTCAACTTTTCAATTTAATATAAAACTGCGTACTCAATAAGTTTTTGTAAACTCTGATTAAAAAGTTGAAAATTTAGATGAAACTTTGCAGACTTTTTACAATTTTTGCACAAACTATTAAATTAACAAACTGCAAAATTTCACACCAAACAAGAAAATTTCAAATGAAAACTAGATATTTATTAAAAAATCTATCGGTCATAATTCGATGACTAGATACTGTATATACAGCATTTTGACATGTAAAATGCTTGCTGTTTGGCTGAGTAGTCACTGCAGCGAGCACTTATAGCCCGGTCAAGTTAGACATTCAAGGTTACAATAATTCGCATAAAGCTGAAAATTGGTACGAGTATTGCAAATACCATTATAGATGAAATGTCAAAAGTCCCCATCGATTTCACGTCTGCAAAAAAAATTATTCAAGGTCAAAGGCTAAATAAATTGCCTTTTTCACATTTTTCAGCCAAACGGTAGGGTTTATCATAAAAATAGGTGAGTCGAAAGTGTTATCTATACAAACTGTTATAACATTTTTCTTCCTAAGGATGGTGTAGTGCCACAGGTGGGATTTCTTTTAAATTAGACGAATAGTTTTCTCTAATTACTTTCAATTCAAACCGCTTCCATCACCTCCAGACGTGGGATCGATGGGGATTTTTGACATTTCATTCATAATGGTGTTCGCAACACTCATTCCAATTTTCAGCTTTATGCGAAATATTGTAAGCTTATCCCTTTTTATGGAGCTAACATGACTGGGCTGTTATAGAGTGTTTACGTTTTTATTAATAACTGCATTGAGTTTCTAAAGTTTCTACTTTATTATATTAATTGTACTTGCACATTTTTATTCCGTTAGATAAAAATAATATAATGTAAAAAAAAGTAAAAAATTTATTAAAAAGTAATAAAAAATTAAATATATTTAAGTAAAAAAAGTAATAAAAATTTAAATAAAATAATAACGATAACAACTCCAAGAACCGTGTATTTTCCTTTCATGATCTCAAGTAACTTAAACCCGTTTTCCTTAGCTTTGCGTTAAGTACAAAGTGCTCTTGGAAAATGTTTAATCTACTTTA
This sequence comes from Rhagoletis zephyria, assembly GCF_001687245.7. NCBI lineage: Eukaryota > Metazoa > Arthropoda > Insecta > Diptera > Tephritidae > Rhagoletis > Rhagoletis zephyria. The sequence goes on along the minus strand of NW_016184896.1, from coordinate 1,232 downwards.
ATATACACATATTTATCTTATATTTTCTGCTTCGTACTTTTGGATGTAAACAACGTGTAGATCAGCGGTTTGTACTTTTTTGATATTTCTCTCTGTGGGAGAGAAAATATGATAATTCGTTGAAGTTTTGCTGCTGGATAATATTTACTGGAAGTATACGCGAACAATACTATACATTTAAATCAGTTTGGCTGGAAATTTCACCTGCTTAAGGGAGTGAGGCGACAAACAAATTGGATAGCGGTGATTACATTGCAGAGGTGCAAAACAAGTGCGAGCCAGATATTCACGTTGTTAAAAAATCGGTATATACAGGGGCATTTTTTTCGTACCTACCATTGAACGTTTTTTAGGATTCTCTCAAGTAGAGGTAGGGCAAGTTCAGAAAGCGCAATAGCTCAGTAACTGTTGCGATCAACTGAACAGTTGCGTATTAGATAATCGTAATATTTTTCTGATCATTTGAGACAACTCATTAGAGACAACATGTTGGTGTGTACCTTTGAGAGTTGAATTTGACTGCTAATGTATCAAGCCGTTCAGAAGACGCATAACGATCACTAATTTTTTGTTAGCAACGGTTGGGCTCAACTGCTGCGCCGTTTGAACCTACCCGTACACACATAGTATGTAGTTAAAAGCTGTGCGAAATCCCTTAAGGAAGCCGAAAATCATAGAAAGCTGGATATGTCTTCCAGATGCATGTTTCGACTAATACGTGGTTACCAAGAAACTTTTGTGTAGTGGCTCGCAAGCAACGGCCATGAAAATCATATTTTTAAGGAGGAAGAAGTATTTAAAAAAAAAAAAACTATTCGAAAATACTAAGCTAGAACATCCTAAGCAGCAAAAAATACGGGGCCAAGCGTTCAAGTAGCTAATCTCGTAAAGACGTCAATTCTTTGGAATTTAGCGAAAAACTATCAAAAGTTGACCCTTAAAAATATTCGAAGGCGTGGTGAAGAATTGCAAAAAAAAACCCTTCTTAACAGAAAACACTGCGTCTTTCAACAATAATCTGCACTGACACATAAGGCTAAGACGACACATAGTTGTTATAGCCGAATACTGATTGAATTCGCCATTTTGAATTTTTATCATATTCGTATTACAGTTTAATTAGTTTCAATTTGAATACCTTTCTTGGAACATTTCAGCAAATTAATATTCCAAAATGCCTGAAGACATAAAGGCAGAGGAAAAGATCCCAAAGTATGACCCTAGTATACTCC
>NW_016184894.1:0-5072 GCF_001687245.7 Rhagoletis zephyria | reverse complement strand
ATCCGCACGAGGGGCGCAGTCCGCATGACGTACGGAACCAATATTTTAAATATTTGTGCCGAGTCACGATAGGCAGGAGTTTGTTAAGTGTCGAGATCTAAAACTGTTCAGCTACAGAGCTAAATTCATCAGCTGATTTTATGTATTTATGTCAATAATTCACTTATTGAGAGAGGAGAGTATCGCTTTCTTAATGCTGAAAAGCGGATCTGATATATCAAACGTGCTGGAATGAGAGTTAAAATCCTGGCATAAGCAACGGAGTGGGTCGTGCAATTCAAAATTGGTTTTACAAGCTTTCAGAAATATGGGACAAAAGTGTCTTGATACGCGTGAGGGAACATTAAAGCTTACATCAGCCAGAAGAGACGGACTTGAAATTGAGCCTGTCAGTAATTTAACCATAAAAATTATACCAAGCATTTCCCTGCGACTGGCAAGTGTAGGAAGGTTAATAAGTTTTAAGCGACTCGTATAAGGTGGAAGACTATATTGAGAATCCCATCGGAAATTTCTTAAAGCAAAAAGTAGGAATTGGTTTTGAATTGATTCTATCTTGTCTGAGTAAATTTGATACCTTGGATTCCAAACCACCGAGCCGTATTCCAGAATCGGCCTAACTAATGTTGTAAACAGGGTTTTAGTGATATAAGGGTCACTAAATTCTTTTGACTATCGTTTCACAAATGCAAGTACACCTTTAACCTTGTTGACTGTCACATTAATGTGAAGATTAAAATTAAGCTTAGGATCCATTGTGATACCAAGGTCCACAAAATTGTATACCTGTTCCAGGTTATGGTTACCTATTATATAAGAAACTGGCAGAACAGCTCTTCGCGAGAAGCACATTACTTTACATTTCTTAAGATTTAGAGGCATAAGATTTACTTTACACCAGTAAGCCATGCTGTTTAAGTCTGATTGTAGCAAAGACCTTTCTTTAATTGAAACGTACCATTTATAAAGTTTTACATCATCTGCATACATTAAAATTTTGGAGAATTTTATATCCTGTAGAAATATCGTTTATAAAAAGCAAGAACAGAATCGGGCCTAGGTGGCTACCCTGAGGGACTTCTGAAGTAACATCAATGACGTCAGAGATAGTATTTTTAAACAATACCCTTTGTGGTCTATCATAGAGGTATGAAGAGATCCAACGTAGAAAATTAGGTGGAAGACCAAGAAGATCAAGTTTATAGATGAGCAACGAGTGGCACACTTTGTCAAATGCTTTACTGAAATCATATAACATCAACAGTTTTGCTCTCACTAAATGCTTTTGATATATAGGATGTTAATTCAAGTAAATTTGTAGAAGTTGATTTGCCCTTGCAAAATCCATGTTGACTGTATGAAATACTTGAAGTGATAGAATGCGTCAACCGATTTGTTATAATTGCTTCAAATAATTTAGGAATTGCAGAAAGCTTAGCTATGCCTCGGTAGTTCTCCACTGAAGACCTGCTACCGCTTTTATGTAAGGGGGTTATGAACGATTCCTTCCATACAGTTGGAAAAATGCCCTCTTTAAGAGACAAATTAAATAAGGCTGTTAACGGCTCATAGAGATAATCAGCACAATTTCTAAGATAATAAGTGGGGATCTGGTCAGGACCATAACTAAAAGCCTGTTTTGAGGACTTCAGGTAAACTAAAACAACATCGGGAGATATTATAGGGTTATGTATTGAGTTAATTGGACTTAGTTTAAAAGGATAGTCAAAGTATGCTTGGGAGTTAGTGGAATAATTGGATTTAAAAAACTGAGCGAACATGTTAGAAATTGTTTGATTATCACCAGAGACGGTATTTTGATACTTCATGGCGGAAGGAAACCCACGTACATTTCGCTTGGAGTTTACGAAATCATAAAATGATTTATACGTCGTTTGATTTTACACAAGTAATCTTTATAACACTTTTTGTTTAATTCAAAGAACTTGTGACGCAAAAGTGAGTATTTTACATAGTATGAGTGTAAGCCGGTTTTTTGTGTAATCTAAAATAACGTGACTTTCTGTTTTTCAAGTTTCTCAGTTCTTTAGTGAACCATAACTGTGTTTGTTCTTCAGGAACACACATGCGTTTAGGCACATACTTTTCAAATAATCTATGTATAGTACAATTAAAATGTGCAACGCTTTGCTCAACTTTTTCTTTGTATATAGGCCACGACAATTTAGACAATTCTTTATTCAGTTTTTTAAAGTTGGCTTTCGAAAAATCAAAGCGCATATTTGGTTCGTATGTTTGGACATCGCAATTTTGACCATCGTTTATAATTTCGTAAGATATCTCAATAGCAGGGTGGTAGACATCTTCGGGCAAAACTAGTGGGTCACATTTATTTACAGCCGACTTAGATGCATCACCAACATAAACAAGATCTAATACTTTGCCAAACTTATTGCGAAGTACATTAACCCTAGAACACATACCCGGGTACAAATGTATCCACTTTCAACTTTGAAGTGTTGTAACTTTTGAACCGCTATACCTCTATACCGCTAATTGAACCAGATCGGACCATTGGTTCAGGAGCTACAGCCTTCCAAACACATTATATACGTAAACACACACCCGGGATACGTTGGGCGGGAATGGAGGGTAAAAACCGTTGGGATATTATTATTATATATGTGTGTCTGAATGTATGAAGTCATTCGTTGCAAGTGGTGTTGATATTCCGAGCATGGCTTTATTTATTTATTATTATAGTCTATGAACAATAAATTCTTAATTCTTAATTTAGGTAATTGAGTTTAAAATGTTCACAAATGATGACTTTGATAGCGAAAAATCGATATCGATAGAGTAAGAGATTATATTGAATTCATTAGCAGCTCGGCAAAGGGGCGCATTCCGAGCATAATTCGTTTTACAATTACGACAATTGCTACAATAAAACTACAATAACTACAGTTAACAGTTCCTTGAATAATGCCCAACACAAATGTTAGGGAAAGGACAAACCTCCTTTTTTCCAACGATTTTAAATTAATCAGAAATGACCGATCACTATAGGAAGGAATCGGGTCAGAGGAACGCAAGGAGCGTAAAGCGTGTTTAAGGAACACCTTTTGAACGCGCTCGATCCCGTCAATCTTAATTTGATGGGACGGACGCCAGATAAAAGCAGCATACTCCAGATGAGAGCGCACGAACGAAGTATATAACCGTTTTAAGGTGTATGGATTAGAGAACTCAGCATTATTCCTCCTGACGAATCCAAGCATGGCATATGACTTAGAAATTAGGTTGTAGACGCTATTGATAAATATATCGTTTTATCGACTATATTTACGAAGAAGAGGAGAAATGTCAAATGTCGAAGTAAACAAAAATGGACGCTAGCAAGGAAAACAGGTTTATAAAGGTATTTTTAGTAAAATATTAAGTTATATTATATTTAAACTGCTTAATATAGCAGAAAAAAGTGATTAAGGGGGCAGAGAAAATAAGAATAACAAGCACAACAAACTTGACGGCTAATAGTCTGAGATTTGCCTGTGTGAAAAGGGTGATTAACAAACGATCTTTGATTGATACATATTATAATTATATGTAAACGTACTTTTATGCTTTGCCGTAGGCATATGTTTACACATCCAACTTCATGAGTACCTATCAAGTAGTCGCGCTTTTTTTTGGTTATGGTGGCTTAAATTTTCCACTTTTAATTCTGTTATTGTTCCTTAAGATAAACTTTTGTTTTCCATTTTTATTCATTTCCTAGAAGTTGCTTTCATAAAAAATTTTTTCATAACATACATACATATGTATACATGCAAATCCTCTTGAGTTCCTAAGAAATATTCTTCGATATCAAGGCCACTTTCAGCATTTCTTATATGGAATTAAGTGATGTGGTGTTTAAGCAAACGTCAAGCTGTGAGGTTGTACTTTATTGTGCTCTGATTTTGGCTTTCTACTTACTAAGTTCATTGTGCTAATTCTGTGTTAAAGTAGTGATAAAAAGTGCTTACGAGCATCAGAGTGTGAAATATTTGAAGCTAAGTGAAAGTTATTTGTTTTATATTAAAGTAAATTTAATTAAATTTCACTAGCATACATTCTAATTTTGCCGAGTCATTTGTTGCTATCATTGTTGTTGTATCCTTTGTAGTTAACTTTCATTTGGTTTTTGCACATTAGTTCTACTATTTTTGTTTACTTTTTCTAGTAATTCTTGTCAGAGCTGTTTGCGTTGCGTTTATTAAGTGTCATAATTACAGTGATACTCAAACTGTTCGCTACATTTATTTAAAGCTATTTACATCAGCTCCTTAATTGTTATAATTTATTTTGTTTGTCTTTTATTAACGAGTGTATTACATAAATCTTTCATTATGAAGTGTGATCTTGATACCTGGCAAATTAAAAGCGATTCTGAACGCTACTTATCGTGCTGGCTGTGTGATGGTATTTACCATCTGAAATGTGCTGGTTTGACGGGAAGAATTCTGGACGCTATTAATGATGGCAAGGGCCTTCGCTGGTCTTGCGTAAAGTGCAGGTCAACCGAAGTTGATCTTTTCAAGCTATTTAGGCAAACCAGAAATGGTTTTACAGAAATAGGAAGAGAATTGTCGGTACTGACAGAAAAATTTAAGCATTATGAAAATATGTTTAAATAATTTAAATGCTTAGGTACCTTGCAATCTGTTAAGGATATCCGTGTGTCTAAACGTAAGCGTCTTCATAGTCCATCTAAGGAAATTGCTGCCGTTGCACGTCAGAATAATCTTCAGACGGACTTAATTAATTTATCCTCTCCATGTCCTCCAGCATCAGAATCCTCAGCCTCAAAAGACCGTGTAACGAAATCTGCTTCGGATAATAAAGAGCCTGAAGTATCTTCCCCTTCACCCATTGAAGTGGTGGCATCGTCTTCAAAGCCTCCACCGCCTTCCCTATCCTCAACTACTAACGCAGAAACTCAACGCCCTCCACCGGTAGTCCAGTCTGATACGAGAAAACTAGTTGTGGTTCCGCCAAACAAGTCAATCTTTGTTTGGATTTTCGAGAGACACTACCGAAGACGATATAAAGCTTTACATCTCATC
>NW_016184893.1:0-5072 GCF_001687245.7 Rhagoletis zephyria | reverse complement strand
GTAGATATTCGTATGCATGCGCGTTGAAGATGTTTGTTCTATCGTCCTGTATAGCCGTCATATCTCGCTTTCTTTCTTTTTTCCCCTTCTCTAAACTATATCTTCCTTCTTACTCATGCCTAAGAAGTTTCACTTCAAAAATTGTAAGAATGTGTCCTTCAAATTGACTACTAAATTTTATTTTATTTTATAATTTTGTGTAATCAAAATTTCTATAAAGTTAAGAAACTAACTGACGTCACTATATTGGAGTGCTAAGCGTTGTGTTTTCCAATGCTAATGAGTGCCAGCGCGCGCTATACCCAAATCAACGCGTCGTAATTTTAAAGGTTTTCTCATTTGCGCATTTTCCCTCCTTTTTATTCTTGTTTCCTTTTCTGACAGTTCCTTGGCGCTTGGGGCGTCAATTTAAGTAGTTATGGCAGTAAATTTTATTTTTTTTTTTCGACTTGCCAGTCGTGAACGAGTAACTCGTCTCATAAAAATGCATATTTGGCGTTACAATTGTTGTGAATGTAAACCTGCTTGTCTCGTTATTCGGCGCGATGACAGCCGTGAACGGGCTTCTGAACGTACTCGTTATTTCGAAAGACCATTCGATCATAAAGCCGGAATCGAAGGCTTGTGAAATTAAAAAATAAGAATAATTTAAAGCAATCGGAAAAAACTCGTCGAAACATCTTCATTTTCATTTAATTTATACCCGGAGATATAGAAAATCTATATTTCACAATTTGAAAATAATCTGTTTAAGCGTATTTTAATTCGGTTGCAATGGATAAAATACAGAAATAAAGTGTAATAATAAGTATAATAAATACATATGTACATAAAGAAAAAGCGCCGAAAAAATTATTGTCAATTCTTTGTTGAAGTTAACTTGGGTCACTTAGTAAAGAATTTATAAAACTGTTCACCATTTTTTGTTTAAAATACCACTGTGCACACCATCACGCCTTAAATGCTAAAAATCACTCAGAAACACGCAATCGTTATCCTCACATTAAACGCTACATGACTACGCACAAATATATCTTCATTTATTCAGGCAGACTAAGCAGTCAATTTTTGGCACGCACTATGCCAATAGAAGAAAACATAACAAAACCTTCGCAGAGCTGCTCAATCTTCTCTCTGATTCAGTCAATAGGCTCCTACAAACACAATATTTCACTAACACTCATATCTTACAGATACGTACATACATACGTCTTTAATTTCTTTGCTACACTTTTCGCATTTTTTTGTTTGCATTTGTACTGGTCTTTTGATATAACGGGATATTTTTTTGGACTTTATCCGAGAAGAAAATCTTAGGCACGCATTATTGGCTTGCTATTTTCCTTATAAAATTGGTATTTTCGCTATGTATGCACATATGTACATTAGACTGCATCACTCCCCATACAAAAAATAAATAATCGGTACTTTTTTTCCTTTGGAATTATAAAATCTATTATTTTTTAAGATGTCTACCAAAATATTTCGGGAAAATATTAAGATTTACGTGAGTTGGGCCGATTTGAAAATACCTCCAAAAATGGGGTTTTTATAAATAATAATAGTTTCTTAAAGATTTTTTTTTAAATCCCCTCAAGTGATAAAACGGTTTAAGCTTAAAAAATTGGCTTAAAAATATTTTTAAAAAATTTTGAACAGAATCGTAATAATCAGACTTGTGATGCTGTTTTTTTACCTTTTTCCAGAGATCGGTGTAAGAAAGACTTGAATAACTGAACCTAAACTCTTCCGATTTAAGCTTGTGAAGTGTCATTGGAAAGGTATTTTCTCACCCTTTTTATTTGTTTGCTAATAAACTCATTCAAATGATGAAAGAGAAAGGTAGGATGAAGGAACGCCATTCAAAGTTAGATTAAGATGTGTTGGTAATTGAAAAAAACTAAAATTAAAATTAAAATTGGGACACGAATGACTTTTTTGAACAGAAATAAAAACAGTGGGACAACGCCTTTCTACTGAGATCCCACACGCCTAAATCAGAATAGTTTTGGCCCAGTTCGAAAAAAAAATTAAAAAAAAACAGCAACAAAAATCTCATTATTACGATTCCGCTGAAAATATTTTTAAACATTTTTATGCAGATTTTTTAAGTTTAATTTGGTTTGTCATCTGAGGGGACTTTTTCTAAAAAGTTTTTTAAGAAACTATTTTTATTCATAAAAAACACAATTTTGGAGGGATTTTCGAATCGGTCCAGCTCAAATAAATCTTAATATTTTGCGGAAATAATTTGGTGAACATCTTAAAATATAATAGATTTTGTAATCCCGGCGCAAAAACTGCAACTATTTTTGGTGATGCAGTCTAATGTACGTATAATATATATATAAATGGTCAATGATGCACTACGAATGTGGTTTACAAATACATACATATGTATGCAAGCACATATGTACCCTACAAGAAAATTATCTAACTATAAGTTAACTTGAATTTGATTAGCAAGGAACTAAGGGTCACTATTATCTATACATTTTCTTTGAGGAAGGCTAACTGCCTCTGCATTAGATGTCAACTAATTGGTAACTACTTTTCAACATAAAATCTCAATAGAAAAACAATATTTTATTTTGATTGTTTACTTTTTAATTTATTAACTTTATTTAATTTAATATTATATATTTGGTTACATAATTTGCTCTAGGCTGTTTTATATTTGATTTCCGTCAGACATCGATCTTCCTTTTATTTATCTTAAACTTAAAAAAGTATTTCCGAATTGCATAAACTTGCTTAAGGCAAACAATACCCCGATTATATCAGCATGACCCATGCATTACTTTTCAACTAGTTTCAAGTTGATGTTATTGTGGCTTATAAACATTTTATTTTTAATATTTTGATAAGTGATACAAAGCACGATTGTTTATTAGGAAAAATTGAAAAAGCAAAAAAAGTAGCGGTAGAAGTTATAGCAGCTATTTGGGAGATCACCAAATCTCCTCATCAGACTTTTTTTTCTCAAGACTTCAGCAGGGATCGAACCTGCGTAATCGGTGTGCAAAGTCAGAAGCGTTAATTACTGAGCTATGTACACCCCGTAAACTCTTGTTGCTAATTTTGCTTATTCAACCAACTACTATTATTTTATTTTTAATAGTTTCAAGTTAGCTTTTTGTAGTTAACAACAAGTTACTTACTTTATAGAATTCCCGCAAAAAACTAACTACAAGTGGATTTTTTTTGCAAATTGATATTTTTTCTACAGGGTATGTTTATCTATTTAGTTATGTATATGTATTTCTTCAACATCTTCGGCGGTTAGTACAGGCCCACATTTCTAAAAATACGCATATTCATAAGTGCGCATGTATGTACGTACTTTTTTAATCTGGTGTTTTTATGTACCCAACGCGCGTTATGGACACAAAATATTTAACAGTATTGGAACATGAGTTTTATGTTCTTTTTTTTTTTTGATTTTTATGTGAGTTTTCTTAAACATTGTGAACTCAGCCTTTTCGTGTTTGTTCTGTTCATCAGTTTTACTGTGAATGCACCCATAGAAACGCGTTTTATGACTTTTATGCTGTCTACACACGAGGTAACCGTTGAAGCAACCAAGACATGTTGCCGCAACCTTTTCATTTATAAGTAGCATTAATAATATTAATAATAATAGATTGGCGCTTACACATATGTTAGTGTTTGGCCGAGCTTCTCGTCCGATTTGTGGCGTGCACCTTGATGTTTTCACACAAAGTGAAGNTTATGAGAAGCTGTTTTTCATGGCAGAAATACATTCGGAGGATTGCCATTGCCTACCGAGGGACGACCGCTGTTAAGAAAAAACTTTTTTCTATATTTTTTGCGATGTTGCTTTGACCAGGGCTTGCACCCAGGCGCTGCGGAGTGGAAGCGCGACTTCTTACCACTACACCACAGCGGCCGCATTATTGCTCATATAAATTCCTGATGCTACAAACTTCGCCCGAAAATCAAAATATTTTGAAATTTTGAGTTGATAGCCGCGGCCGTTTGCACGTGTGTATTGAACAAGAAAAACCGGTTGCTTCAACGTTTGCCTATATCAATGAAATAATAGATATTTAAAAAAATTATGAAACTAATGTTGCTACAAGAAAGCTCATGCGAAATAAATGCTTATATCTAAAAAGATAAGTTGATAATAGTATGTCACATCACAAGGCCTTTGCCACTTATTTTCGCTTGTGCACGTTTATTATAAAAATCTAGTTTTTTGTAACTTTTATAAATATCTAAATATTCAAACTGGTTAGCATATATATATATATTTGTTACTTAGCAGAAATATTTCATTTTCATTGGAATTAATTTATACTTGACCTTAGCCCTTTTACAGTAGAAATTTCGTCGATGATTTCAAATTGTTCAAATTGTTGTTATTAAATAATCAAACTATTAATTTTTTAGTCATAAATTACAGGTCTTTGAAATGCTATATTCAACTCCCAAAATTTCCCTTCATGGTACATAATTTATACCACGAAGGCAACTGATCAACAAAATTCAGGCTGATTAACGTCAAAACTCTGGCTGCATTAAATATTTACAAATGTGTGTATTTTTGTTTTCATTATTTTTAACAATTTCTGAACCATTGTTGCGAGTTTACCTTCGATAAATAGTTTAGAGGACTGTTTTTGTTCTGGGAGGACCCGACTACAGGTCTAGGTCTTGATAGTGTGTTTTCATTTGAACAAATCAGATGTTAAATACATGCATTGCAAAGCGAGCGACCTGTATCTAAAGGATCATCAGCCTTGAAAGCATTGAATACTGAAAACATTTGTGGCAAGAAACATTCAACCATCAGATGGTTATTTGTCGACCGAAAGAATTGCTTACTAAATCATGAAGTACAATCCTTTACAAAGCTCTCAATGCAACAGGTTAGATAAAGATACGTGGAAAAGTAAGACTTACGTTGGATTTAACATATTTTAGAAAACCTGTGCGGCATGGGCGTAGCCAGGTAGGGGCAGGGGGGTGCTCGAGCCCCCCTCCCCCCCTAATTTTCAAATTTTCCTTATATATGTATAAAATAGTACCCTGAAATACCAGCTTAA
>NW_016184892.1:0-5073 GCF_001687245.7 Rhagoletis zephyria | reverse complement strand
TATTTAATGTTCGGCTCCGCCCGAACTTAGACCTTCTTACTTGTTTTAAGTTAAATTTAAATAAAAAGTTTTTTATCTTCTTAAAACAATAAAGTTTGAAAAAAAATTAGTAAAAGGAAAAATCTAAATCAAAGAACTATAGTACTTAAAAATTAAATTAAATAAAAAAAAAAATATTTTTAAAACGAAACCTAAAATTTCATTATATTAGTAAAACAAAAACAAAGTAAATTAAAAAAAGAAAACAAATAAATTAAATAAATTTCTTGAAATTAAATGAAGTTTAAAAAAATTTCTTTTTTAAACAATGACATGTAAAAATTTAAACAAAATTAAACTGAAAGGAGAAAAAAAAATTAAATTAGGTAAAGAAAAAATTAAATAAGTTCCTAAAAATTAAATTTGACTGAAAAATATATTCTTCTTTTTAAAACATTAAAAGTTAAATTATGAAAGAAAAAAATAAAACTAAAAAATAAAAAAAAAACACATAAAATAAGTTTCTTAAAATTATATTTAATTAAAAAATATAGTTTTTTTTTAAACAATAAACTCTAAAGCGTAAAAAATTAAATTAATAATAATAATAATAATAGATTAGCGCTTACACATATGTTAGTGTTTAGCCGAGCTTCTCTTAAATTAAAAAAGAAAAAAATAAGAAATTTTTTGTAATCTTTTTAGATTTCATTGTTTTGAAAATTTAGATTAAAAAAGATTCCGCTGCCGCAGGACTCGAACACGGATCTCTCAAATGACACGCCTGTGCTTTGCTGCTCCATTCTATATATATTGCTTTTGACAGAGCTACGCTGCTCACATCGCTATCAGAAGCATCGTTGACCGTCTTTCCTATGGGTGCTCCAGCATGCGTCTTCCTTTTTTCAACTTCCTTCCTCCCTTTCTACTTATTATAAATACATACATACGTTCGAGGTTCGAATTCATCTTGGTCGTATAACCAGACTGTCCGCCTCTTCGGATCCAGTGGTCAAAAACAGGATTGGGAAATTGTAACGTCCAGTAGCGCCCCTTGCCCTGGTAAGGCTACCTTTACTACTCCCTGATGAGGACTGGTGTTAGGAAGGCTCCGTTCGGATGGAATTTCAGTTCCTAAAGGACTGTAAAAATAGTCACGAAAAGGAGATGAAAGTGACACAAAATTAAAATTGCTTCCTTTTAAGGCTTTTTCAGAACAATATATTTTCAGAAATAGTATTTTCAGAGTACCAAAGCTTCCGATTTTAAGCATTTTTTTTTTCAATTTGTAGTTGGTAGTCGCAGAGCAGCATTCAAAATATGGAATTAAAAGTTACTGAAATGTAAATATTTATACCATCAAAATACTTTTCTGGAGGTTTTCGGGCACGAGGAAACTGAGTCTGCGCGGCTACTGGCTGCACCTTTGTCCAAATAAACATGTAGAAACTTTGTTGAGAAACATTGTTTGCCCTTTTCCTTCATTTTCGTTCCATGTTTTTTCATTAAAGCGCACCCTAACGGCCGTTTTTGCTAAAAAATAAATTGCAAACTCAGATTATTCGGACCCCAAGCCCACAAAAAGGTCTTTTGTATGTATAAATATTTGCATTTGAATCACTTTTAATTGTTTAAATGCTGCACTGTGAACATAAACTTCAAATTAAACAAAAAATACTGAAAATCACCAACCTGAAAAAACTGAGAAATTACTTTTTTATATACAATTCACACTTAGAGAAAAATTTGGTTTCATCGGTTCCCCAAAAAAAAAGTGAAAATGTCGTACGGTGTTATTACAGTAAATCATTTTGATGAAGGGTTCTCATAGACTTACATAAATTCATTACGAAAGGGGGAAAACACGTGTTTTTACATATACCTATGTGCAAACTAATAGCAGTGTGACATTTTGACCACTTTTGACTATTATTAATTTCATTTAAATGGTCCTTATTTTAATTTTTAAATGATTTAAATTTTTCCTTCTCGAATCTATAATGTAATTTATGATTTGTTTGTTATATCTTGGCATATTATGCTAAATTTCTATAATTTATGATTGACAATCATTTATTGTGTCAAAAGTGAATGAATTGTGCCGAAAGTGCCTCTACGAATGGAAGTGCCAAAAATGGCACCATTGTGCCTAGTTTTCCATAACTGGCCAATAGGTACAGTAACTAACGGAACAGCTAAGAGAGTTAGTAGTTTTCGGTCGCTGTTCTCTTGCAGCCCACGGCTGGAAAGAAGTTTGCGCAGAAGCTGAGCATAGTAGCACCCATGTTACCCAAATGCAGAAATGGCATGATTGGCGATTCAGCTGGCTATCGTATGAAAATTGAGCCAGTGTTCTCTGAATATTTTTGTAGGGAGCATCATTATTAAATCTTTAGGCACAACTTTTCTTGCTATCCGCATAATTTCTTGTAATTAAGGGAAACTCAGTCATATCTCAGTCTCCTACCCATGTTCTTTTTTCCTGCCGGGAACATTACCATGTCCTAAGACTAAGATTGATAAGATCGCCACAATCTCTTCGAATTTGTTTTAACATACTCGCAAAAGAGGGTATTTCAAAAGTAATAAAACAATATCTTCTTCAATGCAAATATGCATTGTTGTAGTATTCATTGTTCGTAAATTATTTAATTACAAAAGTTTCTTTAGGAATTATCAAAATTATTTAAAAAAAAAAAAAAAAAATACAACGCCGAGTAGTTACGCCAACTGACTTCTTCCTCACATTCTGCTCATCGCTATGCCGATTAATCTTCGTTAAGGCTCTGGTAAACGATGAGAATAATTCTTATGTGAATGGGAAATCATTATTATGAGAACGGATGTTCATTCTTATGGCTACTTAGACGGTGAGAATGAGAGTGAATTCCTATTCTCATGAGAATTACTCTCATCGTTTACTAGAACCTTTAGGGCTGCATTTTATGGTCTTTTACTCGTATATAGGTTGGTTAGGGCACTTAAAGATTTTTCTTTAACCTACATTTTAACGCCACCTTAGGACCGAAGGACGACAGCATTTAGAAAAAAACTTTTTAGATGTGTATCGGACCAGTAATCGAGCTTGAATTCGACCGAGTAGTAGTTTACATTGCTAACTACTGGCTTACAGTGTATAGTGTATAGGAATTTATACTGTAAAGGCAGTGTCATATGATTGGTACATTTGTACAGATTTGTACATTTTTATATTGGGCTATTGTTACAAAATAAAATGAAATGGCACGACAATTTCTTTTGTAGTCACACGATTGATACAATACTGCCAACTTCTATTGAAAATTAAAAAAAAAAAACTATTTCTTGTCATTGAGATAAAGAAAAAATATTTGTGCATTTACACGATTTGGATACGATTTATACAAAATTTTGAGCAATTGCCCAATTGTGTGACACGGCCTTAATTCCAACCGACATTCAAATTTCGTATAAAAAAATTGTTTTTAATTATAGCTTTTTATTATTTTCGCTAAACCAAAGGTCATTGCGTTAACGCACTCGTAAACACCCCATCTGCATAAATTATGCAATTTCCCTGAGGTTGTTTCAGGTTAAATGCAAACAACCAAACAGCCAATGAACTTGCGCCACTCAACTTTTACAATACGCAACATTTCTCCATTAATGATTGATTGTTTTTAAATTATTTAAATAATTATTGCAAATAATTTCTTGTGTTTCTTTGTACAAAAAAAAGTATTTGAACAGCTTGCAAGCGAAATGAATTTAAATGCAAATATTTGTACAACTTGCAATCAGGAAATAACTACTTAGCGGGTGGGGTGACTCAAGCGAAAGCAGGTAGATATGTATGTAGAGGTGGTGGTGAAAAGTCACAAACCGTACTTATGTTTGTACATATATATACATATATAGATATATGTGCGCATAATATGTATGCATGTGTTATTTAAAAAAACTTTGGTTTCTACTGAAAATAGCTTTGAAGCATATTGTATTAAAATATTTAAATTTTTCCAAAGGAAAAACTAAATTTTTTTTGGAAAGTACAAAATTTCACAATTTCCCGGATTATTCAAGATTATTTTTGGAATATCTCAAAACTATTAAAGTAAAAAAATGGTTCTGGTCTTATTGTAAAGGCGTTACTTGGAAATATGTCTTCAAAAAAATTGAAAATAATATTAAAAAATTTTTAAATAAAAAATCCCGGACATTGTGAAATATAGAATTTTACATAACTCTCGAAAAATAAATTTTTAATTAAAAAAAAAATAATATTTTTCTTGCAAACTCTAAATTTAATATTTTTTTTATCATAACTTTATCCAGAGTTAAAAAAAATGTATTTCAAAGTTAAAAAATCTTAGTCTTAAAAACACCTTGAGTTGGAGGGATTGTAAATAAATTGAGCTAATTCTTTTTTTTTAAGTTTTTTCTTCAACGAGTTTTTTTTTTTTTTAATTTAAAAATTTTATAAATGGTTGTCTTTTTCGAATTTCTCATAGTCCTAAATGTCACCATTAAAACGAGTCAATAACAGTTTTTGTAAATATTAATAGTTTTTGAGATATGCGGAAAATAAACTTGAAAAACCACCGAAATTGTGATATGTATGTATATAGAGAATTTTACATAACTCCCGAAAAATAAATTTTTAATTTTAAATAAAATTTTAATTTTTAACTTTTTTGGCAGAACTTCGGTATATGATAAAAGAAAAGTTGTGATCAAAATGCATCCAAATTTAAAAGGTCGATTCCAACCACTGGTCATGGAGTGACCCATTTGTAGCGTTTTAGGTCAGTCTGAACTTCAACAGTCAGTTTGAGGGCTTAGCACGCGGTATTGGACTATATTTTTTGTATAATGTACCGCTCATTAGTATCATTGAATATGCTTTTCAGTGCTTCTCTGCGTTTCTTGTAGACCAACCTCTCGTTGTTCTCATTTTTACGGAAGTAACATCAGAATTACTAACTTCTAAAAATTTTCGCTGAAAATGGCCGTTTTTAAATTGGAAATTTGATTTAGGTTAGACAAAGGGCTGCAAAGCAGCCGTTTCTTTTTATACCCGAGCGCACTTGTGCACAAGAGTATATTAATTTTGTT
>NW_016184891.1:0-5073 GCF_001687245.7 Rhagoletis zephyria | reverse complement strand
TCAAGGTTTTAATGACACTCATATATTTGTAAATATAAACAATAAAATAGAAGACTGCCAGATGTTCCTTACCAAGCAAAATTACCATTTGGATTTATTTGTGTACTATTTATATACTTATGTAAAATATAATTTTATTTCACGCGTTCACTCAATAGTTGCGTTCCTGAAAATCGTGAAGCATCTGGAAAGCAACCACGATTGAGAGAATACAAAGGTTGCGCCGATCTCGGACCGCTATTCCTCTCTTAACTAATTTGACAGAATCGTTGTTTGCAAGACGTCACACTTGTGCAACTTGTTTACGTTTTCCTTGCAACATTTTTTCTTCTTCTTCCATTCTTGCTCACGTTTTGGCATTTCTCTCTCGCAATTGCACCAGTGTGACGTCACACAAAAGTTATTCTCTAAAATCCTCTCTGATCGGCGCAATCTTGTATTCTATCATTCTTGGAAAGCAACTAATGGAACAAAATAATAATATGGCGACCTCCATGATTTGACAGTTTACATTTTTTTCTCTTCTCCGTCTCCAATTATTCTCTCGTGTATTCTTTCCTGTTATTACGCCCTCGAGTCAGTGCTCCCTTGCAAATTTTTTGAGTTATTATTCACTTTTCGGGCCAAAATTTGCTTGTCCAGCACAAACTAGTAGTGACTATTTGTTATTATACACACCTACTATTTTCATTTAACGTTTTGAAAGAGCTAGGGATGCAAATTTTGGGGAGTAACATCGATGTTTCGATGCATCGAAAAAATGAACATCGACGCTAAAATACATCGCCAGAAAAACGTCGATATATCGATGGTATCCGATGTTTTGAAATTTATTAGGTTGTAGTCACATCAAAAGGAAAATTTAATACTTTTCAGTTCCAACTCTCTGTTCAATTAGAAAAATACTTACATATGGATGTATTTCCCTGTATTTGTTTACTATTCCTTTACCCTTCCTATAAATAGAATAGAAATGCATGCCGTCGTAAGTATGCTGAGCCTAATGACTAAGTAAGCATTTTTAATATCGAAAGATAAGAATGTTCCTCAAAAGAATATGTAATAAAATTCATGGCCAGTCAAAAACTTTTAGGGGCATAAGTCGATGTTAAAGCATCGCTGAAACTGGCATCGATCTATCGTCAATTTAACGATTTTAGGAAATTGTAAACATCGATGGTAAACATCGAATTTTGAGCCGATATTATCGATATTTCAAAAACATCGATGCATCGTTTGCATCCCTAGAAAGAGCCAAATGACGTTAGCAAAACAACAATGGGCATGGAAAGATAGAATTGAAAAGTAAACAAAAATATAAACAACAGCGCAAAGAAGAAAACAGAATAATCATTATACAAAGCAAACACAAAGAATACGTTCATTGGCAAATGTAAAGTGTGGAAGTGGACGGGTCGGATGGAATTGTCAAGAATCGCTACGGAAGTCGAGCAAGTGGATAAGTGAAAAAATAATTTGACAATTTGTGGTGCTGAGAAACAAATTTTTACAAATGTGTACATAAAACTTCAAAATAAATTGCAAAGGTGTTTAATAGACGACCATAGATCTCTGATATTAAGGAAAATGAGATTTTAAGGTACGTTCGAAGAGCTTTTAAATTTTTCGAACTGTGAGGTTTATATGCAAATATGCTATATGAAAAATAATAGGAAATTTGCCCATTATTCTTTGACGGTCGTAGACGTCTTCTTGGCATTAATACATACGTACATATATCTGTGTTCGTACGGAATAGCACCTTATGTCGAAAAGCTGGCTTTAGTATAATGCAGCATACGATTGCGAACGACTCGCTGGTGCCGAGCCGTTGAAGAACTTTTGGCAAATAAACGTAAAAATAGTTCCGATATTAGCAAGTTAATATACCTATTAAGTCTCTTCAAAAAATTCCTTCTCGTTTAAAGAATAAAAGGAATGCCGCATTATACTAAAGCCAGCCTTTCGTCATAAGGTACTATGCTATACGAACATGCATCCATATGTATGTATGTACATACTGAGTACGTCTATTTGCACCAAATTTCAATTTTGTAAATACATATAACCCATGAGGAATTTTTCATTTTTTGCTTAGAGTGAAAAGTTGCTAAATCCTTTTTTTGAGAAAACTCATCTTTTAATACACACAGGAGGCAAGAGACCAACAAAAATCCATCATTTCCAAAGGAATTAAGGTACTCGTTTTATTTCTTCCCGTTTATATTCAAATATGTAAAAGCAAATACCGGAAGAAAATGGATAGGTACATATAAATACATATATATGTATATGTATGTAAGTTTTTTTCCTACTGTAAAATTTTTAAATGTGGATTTAGAAAGTTTTCACCCTAAGCTAGCGATACGTATATGAGTAATAACGTATATATATTGAAATATTCAAAGTTAGTAAATCTTTTGTTCCATAGATATAGATGTACAGATGCATTCAGACGTCGGGAGCCTGTCATTTAAATACGACAAAAGTTAATTATAATTAACCTAGAACGGTTTACAATATTACCGACGCTATTTTGTCGTTTCTCGCATTTGTATGTATGTTTGTGCACCTAGTAAATCCGCCCGGGTATCCTATAAGCGAAACTACTTTTTTTGATTTGCATACCATAGGCTTGGAGTGAAAATGTGCCAGTTTTTCAAATTTTATAGGGAAGAATAAAAAGCTCTGTAACACAATTTCTTCGAGTATTTTGAAAAACTTAAAACAAGGCAACTTTTTTTGCGTAACAGATAAAATTCCCCGTTTTTGTATTTTGAATTTATTGGATTTTCTTGCTTTCCTTTGACTTAGCAAATTTACGTTTTTCTGAATAGAATATGTATAAACTTTGCCTGATATTGATTATTTCATTTGTATTTAAATGTATGGTGGCCAAACTATTATTTTATGCCTCCGAGATTTGCACAAGGGGAAGCTATATGTTATATTAATTTACCTTCATACAAACATAAATATGTACATACATATGTATGTACAACACATGCAATTCATTACATATTGTACATACATATATGCATATATTTTACCTCTACTGACCAATGCCAATGCCAATTGTTGCCCAGGCAAACCGTTTTCAAAGCGATTAGAATTATTTGTTTTAATTTTATAGTTGGATGTGCTGCCCTGGCTGCTTATGCCATGCCTGTATGCACATAGTATGTATGTATATAGCTGTGTTCATATAGAATAATAGCTTATGTCGAAAGGCTGGCTTTAGTATAATGCGGCATTCGCTGCATACAAATGCGAATGACTTACTGGCGCCGAGCCGTTGAAGAAATGTTGGCAAATAAAAGTGCAAGATATAGTTCCGATACCATCAAGTCAATATACTCATTAAGTCCCATCAAAAAATTCCTTGTCGTTTAAAGAATAAAGGGAATGTCGCTTTATAGTAAAGCCAGCCTTTCGACATAAGCTATTTTTCTATATGAACACAGATATGTATGCCCAGTTGAAAAAAATAATAAGGAGTAAAAGCATTTACGGAGACCCTTCTCTTCTGTAATACCTTATGAAGGGAAAGCCTTGACAAAATAGTTTCTGGGTGTACATACATACATATATGCATGTACCTATTTCTGTATGTACATACATAGATAGATATTAAAATGAGATGTGCACTGCGACCTGGGGATCTATTGTTCATGCATGTATGTACCTATAAGGAATGCCAAAATATGCGGAAATTGTGATATTTCCGGTATTTCGTGATATTTTTTAAGTAAACCCGGGATCCCGGGATTTATCTTTAGATTCACATTGAAACATATTTTTTATGAATATGAATAAAAATTTATAACTGAAAGCATTTAAACATACCATGAAATAAAACTTTAAAAGTTACGCCAAAATGTTTGTAAAACTCACCTTTTTATTAATAAGTAATACACATTTTTAAAATTGTATTCAAAAAACCATGTGATTGAAGAACGCATTCATCACAAATAACAAATGTAAATACCAGGTACTTTTGAAAGTAATTATTAATAAAAAAGCATTAAACAAATTTTTCCAAAAACAAATTCTCCAAAAATGTTTATTCTATATTCTCCATAACGAAATGGCGAGTGGCGAATTTTTTGCCAATTTTTTCGCAATTTACTCGAAATTTTGAGGGCGTACGATTCAAACGGACTGAAAATTCGGATTCAGCGGGTCGAAATATCTGTTATTACTGTTGGTCCTTGTAATAACAATTGATGTAGTACTTAAATATCACTTATTAATTTGTTGTGAGTAATGTCCTATGTAAAGTAAACACTTCAAATTCCCTTCGGAATGGTTTTTACATTTCACATACGCACTTTTTTTTTACTTTATTGACTTATTTAATTCTCAATTTACCTCAGTGACATCGTTTGCTCTTGCATTCAACAGATTCTGCACCTCCTGCTTTACGTGGATGGACCATAGTTAAAACCCTAGGCACGCTTACTACATTGAATCTGTATAGAATGTCGCGCGATCGTTTAAACAAGGAGAGCGTGTTTAGAAGTGTATTTAACCAAAGTTTGCACTCACCGCGATCTGTGACACTCAACTACATAGCCAGCACTAAAGGTAAAACTTACACAAAAACGTTTTTAATAACTATTCTCTCATACATATTCATACCATTCTTACAGATTCACTTGATTATGTGCAACGCCTGGGATTGATGAGTCGCTTGCATGTGCATTCTGGATGTGTAAATACTGTGTGCTGGAATAATACAGGCGAATTCTTGTTATCGGGAAGTGACGATCAGTGTGTAGCCATAACGAACCCGCATAATCAAGAAGTGTTGTTGAAGTATAAAACTGCACATCGAGCGAATATTTTTAGTGCGCGATTTATGCCACGAACGGATGGTCATTCGATTGTGTCTTGTTCCGGCGATGGCATTGTATTGCATACTGAGTTATTGGCACCATATATCCGCCGACAGAAAACAACTCTAAATAACAATATCAACAGTGCAATCACTTCCACTAGGAATGTAGATCCGATGCTACCTGTCTATGAGCATAACGAGAATGAGGCTAAATTGAGCTTTTTTAATTGCCA
>NW_016184889.1:0-5074 GCF_001687245.7 Rhagoletis zephyria | reverse complement strand
ATCGACTAATTTCTATTCTACTGCCAGTCGACACTCGCAATAGGGGCCATAATCCTAATTAAGCGCCGGCCGCTGTGGTGTAGTGGTAAGCAGTGCGCACATTCACTCATCAGCACCTGGGTTCAAGCCCTCGTCAAAGCACATTCGCAAAAAATATAGAAAAAATGGCTTTTTCTTAACAGCGGTCGTCCCTCGGCAGGCAATGGCAAACCTCCGAGTATATTTCTGCCATGAAAAATAGCTTCTCATAAAAATAAAATCGCCGTTCGGAGTCGGCGTAAAACTGTAGGTCCCTCCGCTTTGTGTGACAACATCAAGGCGCACGCCACAAGTCGGAGGAGAAGCTCGGCCAAACACTAACATATGTGTAAGCGCCAATCTATTATTATTATTATAAGGAAGCATGATATATCTACTACTAGGTGCGTATGTGGACTTGTTTTCTTGGGTAGCCTCTTTCAATTTAGAGAGACAGATATACAGTATTTGGTCGAATTGCCTAGGGAGTTCTGCTCCCAAGATGTCTTTGCGACAAAAATTGTATACGAGGCCATTATACTCTCGGCCTACCTACCATAAATTTCAAAAGGAGTGTTTGAATAGACATTATTCACGCTATGAATACCACATCAGCGGCCCAAAGTCGAAAAATGCTCTTCTATAGATGCTTTCCTGATTTAGGTATAATAACAAGGATTTTTCAATAGGAAGTATTTGCATTATTTAAAGTGGTTGACGAAGTAATTGGCGAAAGGTAGCGCGAACATCAAATCAGGTTCTGCAGTTACAGCCAAAGTGTTCTAAAGGCCTTGGAAACCGCACGTACCTTCTCGAGGCATATATGTATATAAGTTGTGGGTGAACTCCGAATATAGCAAGCTTGAACTCATGTAGGTGCCGAAAAACGATGGTGTTCAAAGCAACAAACTGGCGAACTGATGTTCTTTGGAGCGCTTAGTTGAGCTGAAGCCAATTACAAGGAGCAGCATAACGGAAACTGTTCAGTACAGCAGTGATATCGTGCATAAGGCTGCCAATTAGAAAACCACTAAGCGTTTCCTGGAAAAGCCAGACAGCCTGCAAAATACAGCAAAGCAGTCAACTATGAGTAAACAATAGCGCTGATTACGGGACACAATCCTTAGGGACGAAATATTATGGCTAGACTTTAGGGAAGGCGATTCACTGTCAATTTAAATCACAGTGGCACCATATGCAAAAGCACATTGCTACTGAGAACCACGAAACACCAGCGCTGCATTTTGCAGTTACGAAAAAGAAGCCAAGGGGTTTGGTCTAGCCATGAACGAGGACCAAACCAAGTCCCTTCTGGCAACACATAAAAATGCCTCGCGTGTCCCAAACGCGCGTACAAGCCTTTTAACGACAGGACATAGATAAACACACATAACAATCGTTCTGGCTTAGGTATGGTTTAAAGCTCGGTTTAAAAATTCTTCGACCTGTCTGCTCTCGGGATGTACAACTGCCGCAATCTCGCAAAGGAGAAAGGCTACCGGGGACGTTTATTGGTTTCTGCCAAAATATACGAACGGTTTTAGAGTCAAAGAAAAAAAATATGGTATCATCGAGGACAGCAGTATTCATCTTGCTTGGATAATGAGAATAGCAGAGAAGAACATTTTCTTTACAGCTTTTGGATGTTCGTCAGACTGAGATGATGCATTGTTGGGTAGGATGTATTAAGAATGGATGATAGATAATTAGATCTAAGCTGATCCAACTAGTCTGACAAGTTTGCAGAGCATAAATATGTTCCCACCCCACTTGCCTTTACCTGGACTTTAAATATTTTTCCTAGGCCTTATGTAGGTAGAATGTGTCTGACTGCTTGGGAGGACGGATCTTTTTTCGGCCACCCACAACTGCATTCCATTTCACGGCAAAGCTCATTAAAACCGTTGGTGCTATACTAATATCTGTCAGCCACCAAGTGTTTCGTGAAAATACCTCACATAAGGTAGGAAGAAATGAACTATGAGCCCTGTTAGGACTAATTACGGGATACAATCCTTGGAGACGACATACGGTCAACATAGTCATCATCGGCGGTCCACTGTTTACATCTGACTTGGAGTATGAGGCTAGAACTGAGCATTTTCTTTGCAGTTGTCTGGCCATCACCAGACTGAGATGATATATTTTTCGATTGGACAAACTACATAAAAGAGACTGGTCAGTTTGCAGAGTAGTGAAGATTTCCCAAGCTCAGTTGTTATTATCCATCTTCTTGATGCTTTCTCTAATCCTAAAGTAAATGGGTAAATACGCTTGAAAAAATCGTTTTGGGGTTTCTTTAATACCACAACTGCATTCTATTCCATTTCACTGTTTTATTGAGAATTTTTCCAAAATATTTGAAATATGAAAATAACTTTCACATAGTTAAGAACACCCCTTAGGCAAGAATGCTCTTGTGCAGACACTAAACCAACAAAAAAAGGTGTTAATCACTCTAATTTGCATGCGGTTAGCAGCTAATTTATGAATGGCGTTCTTTAAAGGCTACTTGCAGGAACTATCTAAAAATTTGAGAGTAAAGGAAATAAAAAAATAAAAAATTCAAAAGTACGGTTGAACATTTTTTTCGGTTTTTAGTGGTTGTTGAAATGTTGATTATCAGTTGACCGCTGAATAAGTTTAAAGTTTGGTGTACTTCAGCACGCCACAAGAACAACCAAAACAAATGATAGGATAAAAGCAACAGCAGCAGGCTTTGCATGAATTCTTCTGGACAGTTGAAAATTTAACACAAAGAACAAATTCCTAAATACTTTATTTCGAGAAGCGATAGTGCATATATAAATTTTCATACTTATTTACATGTCTGAAGGGTGTCAAAACTATTGGTTTTCCCGACACCTAAGTGGCATGAGAATGTAAACGAAGGTGTCACCTTTCTTTTAAATTAATTGGGCACATTTTTCAAACAGACAGATAATTTCTATTAACTGAGCAAACAAAGTATTTGAAATGCGCATTTTGCGGTTTGAAGTGCACCCTTGAGACGCGCTCGGACCACCCCAATTTTAGGCAACCCCTTTGCTATTTACTATCAGTAACCTGTTTTGTAAGCAAAGCTTTCAAGTGTGGCAAGAAAAAATGTGGTCAAGCAAAAGTAACGCGATAACTTATCATTGCGGTGAAGTGAAGTTAGAGAAAGTAGAAAAAATAAATAAATAAAATTTCATAAAATAGGAATAGAAAGCGGTTTCACTTGCGTCGCACAGCGCACGCTGCTAGCCAACAAGAGGGACTAGTATTTCCCTGCGGCCGTTTTTCATTTCCTTATTTCCCGAAATAAAAAAGTATAAACTCATTTACATTTGTCTATTTTCAAATTAGTTGCGGTTGCGCATTTTTCAATTCTAGACACTCGAAACAAAGGGATGTGAAAATTGTAGCGGCAAGTCGTCACCTTAAGTCTGCACTTGACCAGCGATTGTCGAGTAATTGCAAGCAGGAAAAGAAATTTAAATAGATTATTGAAAAAATCATTGAAATGTTTAACTTCAACACACTTCGACTCAAAATTATGTTAAATTACAAAAAACAAAATCCCTTGGAAAAATGCCTTTAGGGGTTTTATAAAAGCCAATCCTTCAACCGAAGTAAACCCACACTCAGCCAATGCTGCGATCGTCAGTTCAACTCGCCGCCAAAATTAAACTGCTTTCTATAACTGCTAAGCTACTTTTTACTTTTTGTTGGCATTTCGTATTTTTATTTACCACTCCCTCTTAAATTATTTGCTTGGTTGAAAATTCTCACTTTTCTACGCGATATTTTTTCTGATTTTTCAATGCTTTGCATTAATCTTACCACATGCTAGTCAGTATCCTTTTACTTAACTCAAGCGCACTTCCCACTTCCTTCCTTCACTCTACGTTTGCCTTTTCGTTACTTAATATTTACAAATTACTTACGGTTAATAAATCATTCCGCTTGTCAAAATAAATGCATAAATTTCGTGCTGAAGTTTTGCTCTTTTTGTTTTGTTTGTATGGCTGTGTGTCTTTCTGCCGTCTGCATGTCCTTAGAGTTCTTTCATCGGCAAGTATTTGAAATGCGCAATGCAACCTGCATATTAATGAGCTATTGGTCCTTTTTTGTTTTATTTACTGAAACTATGAATTGCTTACTTTCGATTTATATATTGCAATATTTGCTGAAGTAATTACAACAATTGAATTTGTCGCCTTAGAGAGTGGATTATGAACACTTTTAAAGTATATTTCAGAATTTTCGCTTTCTTGATTTTACCGTTTTAAAAAACGACTTAAGTCAACAGAGAGTTAAGCAGACAAAGTTTATCATGGAGTGATTTGACACCATTCAATTCGTTACAACGAGAAATATGTTGCACTACTTATTGGCGCCAAGCCTCTGTGGTATTGAGAGTTAAAAAATCTTCGGTAATTTTCGCTTCCGATTGGGTCAACTAAGCGCATATTTTGTTGTCATCCATTTGCTAAGACGATTGATCTTTTGATCTCTCACTAGTCATCTAACCGGTCATTCTCAATTGCGTTCTCTAGTGCTCCAGATTGGTCTGTCCACTAGGTTTGTTAAGTAGTACTTAGCTGGATTATCGAGCGAAGCCCCAGCAGTGAGCCCCACGTTCAGACGGCGCAATAGCATCTACATGGCTTCCGTAAAGTTGAAAGCGCCACCACAGCACTTCGCGCCATTAACACTCAGGTATCTCGCAGCTTTAATCGATACCCCCTTGTCAGACAACGGTNGCTAGTAGAAATTGAGACATCCTCTCTAACAAGGACTAACGCGGTGGATGGCAAATAACCCGGTTGTTAAACAGTCGTGAGTACCTTTTCAAGTTCAACCTTCTAATGCACAATACATTAGCCAAGCGGTCCAAGAGGGGTGATATTTTCCCCGATTCTGTTTAACTTCTATATCTTGAAAGATCCTCATAAAAACAGAGGGAGTTTTACTGATCTTCTGTTTAAAAGAAAATTGTACCGCTTTCCTTCCTGTTACAACACCAACGGAAATTGTTTTCATCACCTAGGCATAGGAAGTTAGGCTGCCA
>NW_016184888.1:0-5074 GCF_001687245.7 Rhagoletis zephyria | reverse complement strand
GTATTTCTGAAAATTACCGTTATATGGGAGGTAGGCGTGGTTATTTTTCCCATTTTCAATACCGTTAGTCCTACGCTCGAAAGAAGTACACGTACCAAGTTTGGTTACGATATCTTAATTTTTACTCGAGTTATCGTGTGCACAGACGGACGGACGGACGGACAGACAGTCACCGCTTAATCGATTTCTCTTTTCATNTCTGATCATTTATGTATACATTTGTCTATATCTATCTCGATTCGTTTTGCCTGTTACAAACAACCGTTATGTGAACAAAGTTATAATACCCTTGTGCACATGTGCGCTCGGGTATACAAATATGTATTTCCTCTGCGACTGGAATACAAAATTCTAAGGAAACCAGTACAAAATAAAAAAATAAAAGTGGAACCTGCGAGCTGAAATAAATATAAAAGCTGAAAACATGATTCGGGAGCCATTAGTAAAGAAAGAAAATTTTTTTCTGCCACCATTACACGTGAACAAAACTTGCCAAAGGCACCGAAAGTTTAAGGTGTAAAAGCCTCTATAAAATTAAAGCAAAAAATCTATGCCAAGAACGAATAACAGCCAAGCTCAATTTTTAAAATTTTTTTGCTTAAAAAAACCAAGTTTTTTTTGTTGATTTTTTATTTTAATTTTTTAGAGACAACGTTGGTGGCATGAAATTTTAGCCTGAGAAGACCCCTAGTAAAATTTTCCAAAGAATAATTTTCTGGAATGGTTTAATCCCTTAACGAACTTCCAAATTTGCTTTTTGCGGGGTTTCTTTAAGTAAGGTTCAAAACGACCCCTTCAGGCGGGAGCTAATGGGTTAAAATGTTCTACGAAAATATTTCCCGTGAAATTTTACTATATATATGCATCTTAATCATTAATTTCGCTCAGACATTTATTTTAACAATTTTTCCACTTATTTGAAAACTACTTAGGCCGGTACATGAAAATCTTAGTAGGCCATAAAATAAAAATACGAGCTAATTTTTGTAAATCCATCGAGTGTTTTATTACTGGATATGTGTACTTTCAGAAAATATTAGCAAAGTCCGTGCTGGTTTGAATTGTCATAAAATCGTCGCACAGTGTAATTTAATATATTTCTATAACCTAAAACTTTGATAAGTCAACAAACTATGAAAACCCGATAAAGTTCGTTAACTAAATTTATTTTTATAACTCGGTAAATTTTGATATATCGATACATTTCGATAACTATTTTAAAATTTCGATACAACTATAAGCTAATTAATTTCGGTAACACGATAAATTCCAATGGCGCAATACATTTCGAAATCTCGTATATTGATACATTTTCGTCCGTGTAATATTTTTTGTTGCAAATATTTATTTCCAATTGGCTAACATATGTTCTAAATATGAACCAAATCGGCCAGTAAATGCACCTTTTAGGAAAACAGCGACCCCAGCGCCAACTAGCGAGTATATTTTTGGTCGGAATATTTTTTTTTTTGAAGGTGCTGACATATGCTTCAAATATGAACCAAATCGGAAAAACGGTTTAGTAGTTTAGTGATATACAATGTTCAGAAAACTCTGTGGAGTTTTTAAATCTAGACGTAAGAAATTTCTTCATAGTTTGGCAGCAGNTTATTTCCAATTGGCTAACATATGTTCTAAATATGAACCAAATCGGCCAGTAAATGCACCTTTTAGGAAAACAGCGACCCCAGCGCCAACTAGCGAGTATATTTTTGGTCGGAATATTTTTTTTTTTGAAGGTGCTGACATATGCTTCAAATATGAACCAAATCGGAAAAACGGTTTAGTAGTTTAGTGATATACAATGTTCAGAAAACTCTGTGGAGTTTTTAAATCTAGACGTAAGAAATTTCTTCATAGTTTGGCAGCAGCAACAAAGAGTTTTGAATTTTTTCGATTGAAAATTCTTTCACATAGAAGTTCCAAAAAGGTTTTTTTTTAGAAAATGGAAATCGGCTCAGACATTTGGTCAAACATCGCGGTCATACAAAAGACATTTCATTTTTACATATATAGATTTCAAGTAAAATAATCGCAACTTTAACCCACTTCTAAAAAGTAAAGGAAAAGGGGAGGGGGGGTGGCTAAATCTTCCTGGGGTATGACTACCAATGATTGAAGTTTGTTTGGTTGAATCCCTAAAATGGTTGTTCCACTGTGTAATTAGTTTTAAGTTATCATATGCCATTCATAGTCTGTAAGCATGAAATTTCATAGAATAAATAAATTGGCACGTTTGCCTTGGAAAAAGCTCCAATCTTAATAACACCAGGTCGTGTGCTGAAAATTTTTGCCCACCCCTAAGTAAGCACTTTCCAAAAAAAAAAAAAATATAAACAGAACGCTCTAACGCCCACTCAATTGCGCCGGTCACCCTTCAACCAAACAGATACTTTGCATTTGTCCAGCAATCCCTTTACCAACTTCAATTTCAAAGCTTTCGAAAATCTTTTTGAAACTTTTTTAACCTATACAAGTATTTCTTAAAGTACGCTTAAATAAGACACTTAAAAGACTGCACAAAATGAATACAACTTTTCTCAAAGCAACCAAACCATTTTTCAATTTAATTCACATCGACTTAGCCCATTTGCACGGGCTTATAGTTCTCTTGACTATACACTCATTAAGTAGCACCAGTTTCCAAAAAAAATAAATAAAAAAATATATGAAAAAGTTAGGAGAAACCAAACAAAAATACATTCATTAATTTCAATTATCCAGGTGAAGTACTCGACTGAAATTCTTAGCCCAGTTGAAAAGTAAATCTGTAATCAGCCACATTCAGCTCACGAAATTCACAAGAGCGCCAACACAGCATAGTAGACCTTGAAACCAAAAACCGCAATGCTAATTGCAATCGCAAACTCGCTGAAGAAAGGCATCAAAAAAAAAAAAACACAACAACAAAAGGGAAAATATGAAAAAAGAAGCTGACCATTTTTCATTCTCTGACATGCGCCGCTCTCGCTGCTTTTCTTCTTTTCACTTTCACTGCAAACAGAGTGGACGTGTGGAAGAAAGACGGCCACGGGAGGCGCATAAAGCGGTATATATATAGATGCGCGCAAAAAGTCATAACTGTAGTCCGTGGATGGGTGTGAAGTGGTGAAAAAGTACATACAAACATAAAATATTAAAATTTGAAAATGAACAAAACGAAGAAAAATTATAAAGAAGAAAACGGACGGCTCTGCAGCACTGCTGACTACTGGAATGCTGTCGCTGGTCGACACTGCCAATCGTTTATTACTTTTTAAGCTGTTTTCTCACAGACAGAGGGTAATATTTTGTGATTTTAAACGCCCTTACTATTAGTTAGTTAATTATTATTTTTTTTTGGTACAATATCGCTTTCACACACCCACGCACAGTGGGGCGTTTCCATATAAGTTGCGGCCAAAAGCAGTAACCGTACAACGAATTCGCTGTAATTTCGTATATGCTCTATGCCGGCCGGCATACAATTCTACAGAAAACCTGGACCTTCTTAACTGAGATTTTCTCGACAGTGCCAAAACTTGTTCTGTCATGGAAATACTTTTTAGAGATAGTCTATTCCGGCGCCTAATAGATTTTCTTCACAATGTTCTTACCCCAAAGAATCTGGATAAGCCGTAGCATACAAAAATTACACAGTACAGTTTCTCTCAACAAGGATTATCCATCGCAGAGATTAGACGGGCACTACCCCGCAGTATCTTTACTTGGGTAACCGTTTCAGGTGCTAGGTAGATTTTATCCAGCACCGTATCTGTAATGCAAAAGTCTTAAAAGGTTAACCTAGTCGACACAGGATGGATTGTTCTGAAACAATTTTTTTTTCTTAAAGCCTGGACACGCTCCATTTGAGGCATTCACTTTTGATGCGGGAAAGATTTCCTTAACCAAAATACTTTTTAGCATAGCCTGGACTGGCTGTATGCTATAAAATCCTGCATGGAGTAACCAATCCTGTTACTAGAAAGTATTTTCTAACAAAGGTTTTCTTGATACCAGGGCAGCACTGGGTAAGTTCTCCGAAACTAAACTCTCCGAACCAGAGTTAGACGAGAACTAATTAGAGATTTGCATTTCTGAAATTGAGAGATTTACTCGAAAATGTAATCCCTCTTAGTTCCCGGACTGGCTCTAGCACTTAACACCCTGACTTGAGCAACTGACCTTGGTGCTGGCTATATATTCTAGACAACAATTTATTTATTTATTTCTTTATTTATTTATTTATTTATTTAATCAAATGGAATAAATCCTTACTGACTATAAAACAAGAGAGCTTATATACTACCTAAAATAATTAAGTAGGACAAAACGAACTGTTCCAAATGAGAGAGACGGGTCATATTCAGAGAGCTCATTTAGCTCAGAAAGGGTTCTGAACAAAGGCGAGAATTTTACATAGTTAGTTTTAGGAAATCCCAGGTAGAATAAAGAAACACGACGCAGATTATGAGACGGGACGTTTAATGCTACCTTATCCAAAAGATTAGGACAATCGACTGTGCCCTCCAATATTTTGGCCACAAAAGAGGCTGCTAGGAAAGAACGCCTAGTATTTAACGAACTTAAGTTAATAAGTTGACAACGGGAAGTATACGGAGGTATAGGCTCAGAAAATTTTAGAGAACGCAAGGCAAATTTAATAAAAACTTTTTGAATCTTCTCAATCCGGTTTATATAGACAGCCTGGTAGGGACGCCAAATGAAAGACGCATACTCAAGCCTAGATCTCACTAACGTGACATAAAGAAGCTTCAGAGTATAGGGATCCTTAAACAACTGACCATTACGACGTACGAATGCTAGCATTGCATAAGCTTTGGAAACTACGTAGTTAATATGGGTTGCGAAGGTTAATTTTGAGCGAAGTAAACCCCTAAGTCTTTAACCTCTGCGACATAACTAAGTTCATGGCCCCCAATATTGTAATTAGTTTGAACGGTAAGAAGCTTTCTGGTGAAAGTGGAGTAGGAACATTTACTAACATTTAAAGATAAGGAATTAAGAGAGCACCAAGAATGCAGGTTATTAAGCTCAGCTTGCAGCAAAAGAGAGTCTTGTGAGGTTCTGATTA
>NW_016184887.1:0-5074 GCF_001687245.7 Rhagoletis zephyria | reverse complement strand
TTGCTGAATATTAAAATTTTGGTGCGCTTCTTTATTTTTAATTATCTTTTTTTTTTTTTTTGTTGAGGAATATATTATGAAGCCGGTGTTTGCTGAAGGTATTTATTTCTGTATATATATAGGTATATATATGTAGAACGCCAATATAAAAAAACTAACTAACTATAAAAAGGATTGATAAATGGCTGACTCGAAAGTTAAACTGGTCTTTAAAATTCGAGAAAAATTTTAGTTTATAGAATAATTATGCATTGAATTTAAGCAATTTTTATCAGTGGTAGCATGCTTTTACTCAGATTCACCATTATGAACACAAGTTATGTTTCCATAAAAACATTTTGCTTAACAAATTTGTTCATCAATAAATTTTTGAAAAAATCGAGTGGGGACTAGTTTTACTTTATTTATTCGATCTGCTCTTACGCTGAAACACAAATACATATAACATGGTGATCATAAATGATTTTTACACCTAATGAAAACAATTTTAATAGCTTTTGCTGCACGCTTCGCGTAAGTGCACCCCAACTTTGCGACAGAAGCGGCTGTTCTAGAAAGTGAGCATGACCACCTAAATACTCCTAGTTGACTCCGGCGATCCTCGCCTAAGGGACCTTAATCTGGAGATACGGCAACTGGTAAGGCAACATAAACGGGAATAATGGGAGGAGCATCTGCGGCCCTGCAACTTAGCCTCTGGTGCGGGTAAGCTCTGGTCAACCGTGATTTCCCTTTCCAATCCGACGAGACTTGACGGCACGAAGAAATACACGAGCTATTTTAGCCAGCAATTTACACTGCCTCACGCGCCGAATGATCAAACTGTCCAAAACAGTGCTTTCACCAGCGGTCAAATCCAGGTGACCGCCGGGAAGGCAAAAGCCTACAAAGCTATTAGCCCCGACGGAATTTGCGTGCTGTTGCTGAAAAATTTGGGTTCGGCGGCGGGAGTAGTGAGGTTCTCAAATTCCCAATGGCCATTCCCATCATTCCAGGCATATTGAAATCGGTGAGAGTGAACCCGTTGTAGCAACCGCGGAAGCCAGCTAGCAAAGGGTAGTATTATTGCCCGATAACGCTCCTCTCACTCGTCGCGGAATCGCTACTGTCGCAGTTTACGCCACACCCGACCCCAGAATGAGCATCAGCATAGCTTCCGTAAAGTGGACCTATCACGTGTCTAGACCTACAAATGCCGTGATCGAAGCCCACTCGAAAAAGAGCTTCGACTGTCACGAGAGATACCTATTACTCTTGCCCAATTACGGTGAGGATATAGTAGCCTCCTCAACACCTACTTGTCCATACTCGACCCCGACGCCGCAATGAGTGTCCGAGCGAGTGAGCGAGCATTTATTGAGTGGTGCAGTCTTAAGAAACAGGCTGGAACCTGAGGAGGCAGCAATATATATTTTAATACTCTGATATAAGTTTTGTCTGCCTTCATTTGGCGATTATACCTAATCGATTTCAACCAAGACCAACATTGGAAATGTATTTTTCTGTAGAAGAGGACAGTTTTTATGATTTCAAAATTGATTGAAAATTACGGCCAAAATCGTCCTTTAAAAACTTTCTCATTCTTATATAAATTTGTTATTGCAAACATGTTCATATTGATTTGTTCTTGCATTGTGTTTTAATTCGTATATGAAATAAAACTTTGTAATAAATAATTGAAAACAATGAAAAATACATTTGAATTAGGGTATCGGAAAGGATAAAAAAATTTATTGAAATTTTTCGATAGCAATCCAAATAAATTCAGTCATAAAAAATTTAGTTATCAGTAGTAGAAGCACAAAATTTTATTTTTATCAAAATGTATCGAATAATCGAAGTTTATTGTTATCGAGTTATTTAAATTAATCAACGTTTATTCAGATGTCGAAATTTATGGACATAAGTTGTAGCTTAGCCGTCGAAATTTACGCATAGTTGTCGGGCTATTAAAGTTTAAGGGCTTATCGAAATTTATATAGTTAATCGTAAATTATGAAATCATATTTATTTTTAGAGTTATCGATATTTTTAGAATTTTCAAAATATATCGAATTAACGAAATTTCAAGGTCATATGGGTTAATCGAGTTATCACTGCTATACGAATTTTATCGTTTTGCCAGTGTGTAGCGAGTTATCGAAATTTGTCAATAGGTTTCGAAAAATATGGAGCTATCAAAATTAGCCGAGTTATCGAAATTTATATAGGTATGCAAAGTTTATCGAGTTATCGATCTATATCGAGATATATATGAGTTAACGCAATTTATCGAGCCCTCAGAATATATGGTTATCGGAAATTATCGAAATTAGTCGAGTAATCGACTGAGTTATAGAATTTTAGGGCTGTTGTAATTCATCCAGTTATCGAAATGTATCAAATAATCGAAATTTATCAACAAACTGGATTGTATAGGGTCAATTCCAAATCTTGCTAAAGTCCTATAAAAACTTTTATAGACATAAAAACTTGTAGTCATGGTTTAGTTGCAAAGCGGACCATTTTCCGATAAGTAATTTTATAGAAGACCTCTCCAAGCCTCTCACGAAAATGGAAAAACGGTTGAATTTCGTCAGTGACTAATACTCCTAGTATATATATGTATATAACACTACTTACAAATTTAAGAAAATGCTCTGACCTATAGAATTTGTCCGTCATTGCTTACTACTTACATAATCAATGGCAGTCAAATGCCACAGGTCAAAATCACTGTAAACTAGTGTAATACTCAAATTTTTAAATTCAAGACTAAGTAAAATAAATATTTATTAAAAATGGCTAAATTTTCAATTTTTTCATTTGGCTAAATTACCCGATTTCCATACCTAAATTATTTCTTAAAAATAATTGGCATCCGCGTAGATCAGCTTTTAGGCATCTGGGAATGTCTAAAATTCCAAATTCCTAACATCCCTAGTACGTACGTAACATGTACATATGTATATAGGGGAATCTTTTGTATGTATCAATTATTGCAACTATGTTTCCCGGCTTTTTAGTGGCTGATGTCCAGCAAGTGCTCAAATCCATTTCAGTTGAAGATAAGAAGAAGAAGTTATTTTCTAATGAATTGGGTTGCAACGATTTTCCGTCATCTCTTGTCAGTTTTGGTTTGGAGACAAACCTGATTCGGCGTTGTGCCATCTTCAGTGCCATTCTTCCTTCTGTTCATGCAAGTTATTTTCTCATAACTTCAAATTGTATCTCTAACGTCATTAGAATTTGTTAATAAAGTATTTGTTGAATCAGGAATGTGATGTTGATATACATATATACACTGCCGGAACAAAGTATTGGCACAGCAAATTTTTCTTAATATATGCAACAATTTTTATTCTAATATTTTTCCGCCAATTTGGTATAAAAATATGGCTCATTCAAAAACAAAAAAACACAAAAATACATTCCTGAACTTTGTGCAAAACTCGCGAAAATTCAGCAAATTTTCATCGAAATTTTCAACTTTTTAACTAGATTTTTTAGAATATTTTTGAGTACGCAGTTTTGCAGCCCATTAAATTTTAGTAAAAAAAATGCAAGTTCGGAGTTAGTCAAAAATCGCGTTGATTTTTGAGATTTTTCTTTTTTTAAGGTGTTTTGCATTTTTTCTATATAAAGTATTTTCGAATAAAATTTTTTGTATGGAAGAGACTGCGTGAAAAAAACTTGCACTTTATTATAATAAAATGGATTGGGCTACAAACCTGCATACTCAAAAAAAAATTCTAAAAAATCTGATTAAAAAGTTGAAAATTTTCATGAAAATTTTCCGAATTTTCGCGAGTTTTGCACAAAGTTTAGGAATTATATTTTCATGTTTTTTGTTGTAGAATGAACTATATTTTTATACGAAACTAGCGGAAAAATATTAGAATGAAAATTGTTGCATATATTGTGTAAAATTTGCTGTGCCAATACTTTGTTCCGGCAGTGTATATTTTTTATTTTTTTTTGAAATCACATTCCATTTCATTTCGATGCTTCTAATAAATACTTTTTATGCATAACGGACAAACTGAGCTACGATTAGTTTGCATGTATGTAATAACACTTTTCCCATTCAACAAAATTGCTTGTTTTTTTTCACTGATGTGTTCAAGTGTATGTATATTCCACTGCAGTTATCTGTTTTTCTTTGGCGCCGCTGCTCTTCACACTTTATGCTTAATTATGCTTATGTTAGCATTCATTTTCGAAGCTTGAACTATATTCTCATACATACATTTATGTACTTCCCACTATTGTGTGTAGACATGTATCAATTACAATTACAATTGTCTTGGCTGAGAAGTGAAAATATTTAAAAATCATATAAACATGTGTGTTTTACAACAATTTCAAGTAATTACAATAAATCTAGTTGTATGTATGTATGTAGTTTAAAGTACTCATAAAGTGTTGCATCCAGCACTTTTTCAGTTTCAGCGCACGCTTGCTGCTGTAACGCTGTTGATATCAGGTAACTTTTATTTTTTTTTTTTTTTTCTTGTGGCTGTTGTGGCGGTTTGAAATGTTCGAAGTCATTGCACTTTTTCTCAACGGTAATGTTAATTAATCAGTAGAAATTAAAGTGCACATAAAAAGGCAATGCAATATACATATATACATATAAACAAGGCATGTCTATTTTAAAAAAGGAATAAAAATTGCGGTGTATCGAATGGGATTTTGTAATACATCAATTGTGGCTGCAGATATCAAATGCTGAATAGCCGCTTAACCGGCATTTAAAGTGGTTGAGCTAGCAATGCGGCGTGGTTAATCGTGTGGTATATGCCTGTTTGCTTCAAAAAGAAAAATTTAAAAAAAAAAGTAAACTCTAAACTGCGTGCGAGTGCATTCATCTCGCAAATANTAAAAAAAAAAGTAAACTCTAAACTGCGTGCGAGTGCATTCATCTCGCAAATACGATTGTTTTGTAAATAAATATAGTTATGTAAGTATGCGCTTTAGTCGTTGGTATTTCATATCCACTTAACAGCCATGTTAGGCCTCGTTTAGCGCGTTTTGTTTTACCTAGCAGTTCAGCCAACTTTTTTTGATGCATTTTAACATTTTTTTTTTTTTT
>NW_016184885.1:0-5074 GCF_001687245.7 Rhagoletis zephyria | reverse complement strand
TTTAATGTTCGGCTCCGCCCGAACTTAGACTTTCTTACTTGTTTTTCTCATACTTTTTAGATTTTATTATTTTGACTAAATTTTTGGGAACTTATTTTACAGATTTTTAAATGTATTTTTCTTTTGGTTTTAAGTTTTTATTGTTTTAAAAGAAAAAACATACCTACAAAAATATTTATATATATTTTTTCTTTCATTTAGTTTGAAGAAAACTTATTACTAAAATACAAAAGAATAACGCTAAGACTTCCCCGTAGCAGATCATTCAATAAGTTTTTCGAAAGACGGAAATGAGCTTTCCAAAATGTTTCGTGGAAAGACCCATAGGCACTTACGTGTTACAGTTGTAGAGTGCTCTAATTGAAATTAAATTTTCGTAAACTTTGATACCATTGGACCATATTTTATATTAACTTCCAAGTTTCCACTTTAAATCCTCCACATCACGTACAAATGTCGACTTATCAACATCGATATTGCGCTAGAAACTTCACTACCGATGCTCAGTAAATTTATCCTTCGCACCATTCGTAATTGATTTCCTTTAAATGGCGAATATTTCAAAAATTACACAAAATGCCAACAAAATTCGAGCAGTCAAAACGACTTAAGACTCCAAAGGACTGCACGGCTACTGCTGCTGCTGCTGCTAAGCATTAATGTAGCACACTATCACTTGCTGCTTAATGCTTCAGTGTTTGGTGTTTGGTGTAATGTGGCGTGAATCCTGTCGGAATCCTTTTACACAATAACATGCCAAGTAGAGCAGAGACGAGTAGGAGCAGCAGCGGACCAAAGAAGGCAAAAAAGGGACGGTCACTGCTGCTAAGCTAAGCTGGAAGTAATTTTGTTATTGTAAACCTTGCTGTTGCTGTTATTGTTGCTATTATTCAACTGATCAATTGCACTTGCCATAATAAATGCTGCGCCAGCAGGCGACGATGCCGATGCGAATGGTAGCAGAGAATACCAAAGTGGGATGCGACTACACGACGACGAGAGATGAGATGAGCTTAGTGCTGAATGTTGAAAGAAGCGATTGGTAGGAGCCCAGCCAACGAAGAGTTAGTACAGTCAATTTTCTTACTTGCCACCCTAGAACGCCAGTTAATGTTGAGGCAATGAAAAATGAAAAATTATTTGCAGCAAGAAAAATTGCTTGCAACTTTGCCACGCCGCTGTAGACATCTCAGTGGCAGAAGAATGTGCAAGGAATAGGAAATTAATGAGCTGGAGTGGGGTAAGAGTTAGTGGCCAACGCTGCTGTGTTAGTTCGTGGCTCTGTGTGCGTAGCCTGCGGCTGCTGCTGACCAAGCGTCCGCGCCAAACTGTCTCATCGTTTGCTAGCTGCCTCGCCCGGCTTGCGGTGCTAAGCTGCTGATGATTATGCTGGGAATGCAGGCAACGGCACGGCACGTGTTGTTGCCGCGCTGCTGCCGAGGCGATGCAATAATACTACCATTAATCTTCAAGCACGACTGATTTGTTTGGCTAGCGTCTTTGCGCAACCCAACAACAAGACTACTCACACAACTGCTGTCCTCCATCTAGAGTGGTGCGTTGTTGCACCACTGCAGTTAAATTATGCTGCACGTACTTGTAGCAGGGGCTGTTGTTGTTGTTGTTGTTGTTGCTGTTGCACCACTTCATGGTTATGGCCTGCGTGCGAGCGCCGACAATGAGTTAAAGTGTTGAATTGATGGCTCAAAAAGTCAAAGTCATCCGCAGTGTCCAACACAACAACAAAACAAAAACAAAATTCCCAACCCAAAAAGACAGCTATGCAGCAAAGCAGCATCATCAGCCCCACAATCATCGCTAGCAACACCAACACTAGAATAACGAAAACAACTATAGCTAGGTGTGGTGGCAGTGGCAGCAACATCATCGCACAATCATCATTCAGTCATTCGGAATTCCTCGACCGCCGCTGATGAGCACCCCATTAGTGGAGTAGCAAGTGAAAGCAATAACAATGAAAAAAACGGTGCGGCAACAACAACCCAAGGCATTCTACTCAGAGCGGTCACTTGCACTCGAGACACAGTGAACACCTAGTTTGCTGCCACTCATCCTAACTTGCCACAAATCGAAGCTGCTCTTTATGGCCCTGCTTGAACACGTTTCTTAAATTTTTATTTTTAAATTTTTCACTCCTTTTCTTCTTGTCATAACAATTTGCTATGATAAAGCATTGGCAAACGAAAATGAAATTGCAAAATAATTTGAGACAAATGTGCGCCATCAACCGTCGGCTTGAACAGAGCGTGGAGTTTGAACTATTTGGCTGGCACACTTTGGCCTGTTCCGAGTTGCATGCTGTATCACTACTCGTTGTGCTGTTGAATGCTGGATAATGAAGTTGGCCATCGATGAGTTAGTCAAATTTAATACACTTAGTTATCTACATAATAGGAAGGCGAGTTTATTGGGTAATTAATTTTGTCACACACCAAAAATGTCTCTGTTTGATTAAATAGAAGAAAGGCCATGGCCCTCTTATTATTATTCCGCCTGGCCTGATGAGTCGAGTCACTCTACAAGTTGATCCTTCAGCCCGTATTTCATTTGCCAGCTCAAGGAGGGTTCCTCTGCGGGTAATGAGGATCTAATCCTTTTGTATGGCTACAAATTCGCCGCGGTTACAATTTCCCAAAATTGTAGGGGGAAACAGTTTCAGTCCTGCGTCTTTCAAACTTGAACGGGATCGACTTGCTTCCTTAGAATTTCCTTGCATACTTTGCAGAGACCTAAATAAATTACGGGTGTTTAAGTGACCGCAGTGAGGTTGCCGTCAACATGTTGCCTGTGCAGGGAATCCTTAAAAAGTTCGCTGGGACAAAATGTTTTGAATGCCTTAGGTTCGTAGGTTACGCTGATCGACGCTCGCTGCTTATCGCAGTCTAGATCCTAAGCTGTCGAAGGTTCCGTAAGCGATATGTTAGGGTTCTCCTTTGCCTTATGCCGCTCCACGGGTCAGTATGCCCCTCGCTTGCTCTACCAGCCTCTTTCTGCCCTAAGGAGGTGAGTTCTCCAAGAGAACAATTTTGCGATATTCGAAGCTGTTTCTCATTCCGTTTGCGCACTACCAGATGGATGAACCTTTTTCCATCCACTGAAACCAGAGGGACTTAAAAGGTGGTCAGTCATTTTCAGAGGCAAAACTAGCAGACCGAGGAAACTTAATCAGCGGGTTCCACAGTATGTTGTCCTTTCCTCGCTGC
The DNA here is from genome assembly GCF_001687245.7 of Rhagoletis zephyria. Lineage (NCBI taxonomy): Eukaryota > Metazoa > Arthropoda > Insecta > Diptera > Tephritidae > Rhagoletis > Rhagoletis zephyria. The sequence continues at coordinate 1,850 of NW_016184885.1, read as the reverse complement.
TATTTAACTAATAAATTTCAAAACTCCCTGAACCACCAGAGGGACTCTATTGTCTCTTATGCTGGCGGCTGCTCTATCATGGCATTCGGGAACGGAATTGATGCCTTGTGCTCGAAAGAAATCGGTTACCTCTCTGAACTTTCTTGGTCAGACTACAGGTGGGAGTTCATAACCCAAAAATTGTCGAAGAAGCTTTCGATGGTCTTCTCTCCTTCTCAGCGCATACAATCGCAATTGGCACTAGAATACACAGCCGCAAATAGGTCCCCCGTTCGGTCGGCGTGGACCAGAAACACGGCACTCCGGAGAGCCACCGAATGTCCTCTGCATAACACAATGCTCTTGAAGTTATTCCTATTCGGGTTTTAAAGACGTGGGCATCCGAACAGACACCTCACGGACGAAGTCCAGCGGTCCATAAAACAACCTCTGGTCCCGACAGCATACCGACAGGCCAGAAACGGCAGTCACACGGAGTCGGCCTCGATTTACACCGACTCCCAACCTGTGAATGCCGTTTTGGGAACGCAACCACCTGACATGGACGAGACAGAGCTCCGGATGCTTCGAAAGATCACCACTATAGCCCAACTCCGCTCTGGCTACTGCAGCCCGGCTAAATTCTTATCTAAGCAGGATAAACTCAGATATGCCCAACCAGTTCCTGGAATGCGGAGAGCCACCCCACGACACTACACATCTCTTCATATGGCCCCTAAACCACACCCCATGGATTAACCCATTTGAAGTTGCACATTTCCTGGATCTCCCGTTAGTTGAGCTTGAGGGCAATGATTTAGCTACAAGCCTATCTTAACAGGGCTGAGTAGCCGCTACTACATAGACAAGAACAGTGTAAAGCCTCTTGTCCCTCATGAGGCAAATAGCGGTAGTGTTTGTTCCCGTCAGGAGTTTTGGTTCGAGTTTTTCTTCGCTTCGGTGGTGCGTGTGTTCAACTAGGAGTCAGACTTTTAGGCTCTCGGCGCTGTTAGGGAACTTCCTCCATTGGGTTTGATGCTAGCCGTTCTCTACAATGACGGCTGACAAAAAAGTGATTACCAGCTGGATCCAACCCTGGACATGTTGTCGGAGACGTGTCAGGTTTTCAAATAGTATTGGTTACAGGAGGCCGTTGACAACATTTTATTCCGTGCATGGCTTAGGTTAGGTTAGATTTGTGTTGCAGTTGGCACAAATAACTAACTGACTTAGAACTCGCAACCTTTGACCTTAGTATAGATAGATAGATTTGATGGCCGCCTAGCTGGGCGAGAAGATATTAGTCGTAGTCTTCGTTTAGGCATGCACTAAGGTGCACAGCCACCTGCTTCACAGCTAAAACTTCTGCCTGGTAAACGCTGCTTCCTTTGCGAAAACTCGGATTCATCCCAAAATTCCCCTCTTCTCAATAGTCCTGGTGTTTGTCATTCTTTTCTTGACGGGGTACTCGCCGTAAACAGCATATTGAGGGTAGGTAGGGCGGAGTAGTCATGCATGGATTGAATACTATTTGGATCTAAATCTATAGAATTTGGTGGGAACTTTTTGAAAGATGTGATTGTTCGACGTGTACCGGGGTCTTATTGGTACTCCTGTGTATCGTGTTACGCTTCTGTACCAACCACGGGCACGTTGTAACAATTTCTGACAGTGCCAAAGCAATTAGGACATTTCTGGTCTCTGTAATCGAGAATACTTTACCACTTTTTGCTTGTTTGGTTAGGCTTGACTTAGCTTGATTTATTTTCATTTGGTCTGGTCTGCTGTTAGCCAGCAGAAAATAAGATTCTACTGAAACTCGAGTTAATACCAGACTATTTTGCAGATTTGAATTGCTGGTACCATATGAG
>NW_016184883.1:0-5075 GCF_001687245.7 Rhagoletis zephyria | reverse complement strand
CTTGTTCGTGTGTATGTTTGTGTGGTTGGACTTTGTATTTATTCTAGCGTAAATGCTGGCGGCATTAAACAACATTCGCAGCTTGCACTACACTCCACTAGCAGCGACATCTAATAACGGGTCTTAGAACGATGCTAGCAGTTTGCTATGTTTCTGTTGCTTTTGTTATAGCAAACGGAAACCCAAAGCCTTGCAACCTCTGCCAAGCAGCTTAATTAGTTTCCTTGAGATGCAATGAGACATCGTCAGCCAGTAAATAGCAGAAATACTTAGTTCATCGTATTGCAGTGAGTTGTTGTGCCTTTTGTTTAGGTTTGTATTTCGAATGTTACTTTTTTCATTAAACACTTTTTAATTTTAATTTTATTTCTTAATCAGACACACTTTTGTAGTAGATAGTGACAGACATTTTTTTTTTAAAAAAGGTCCTTCTTTTCTCCGTCCTTCTAAACGCAGTCAGTATACACCTAAATTGAGTCTAAATTACATTATAAACAGACAAAAAAATATAAACTCTTTTTGGAGACTAAAACCGCTTCGGTGGTCATTTTGCAAGCAAGGCGTTACTGCTACTGCATTCACTTTTGAAAATTCCTCAGTTTGACAGACTTTTCAAAACTACGTGCACTTGCAAGGCCTAACAACTATGTACATAAGGGTGATCGGTACGTTTTTTAAGAATACTAATATTAAACGTGCGTCCAAATTTTATGTAGTGTGTGCCGAGAATCTCTGCTGACAATAAATGATTGCGAATACGAACAGCTCGATGATCACAAAGAAGGAACTAGAACATGCGGCCGTCGTGGTCAAGTGGGTAGAGGCGCGCACTACCACTCGGTAGGTTCAGGGTTCGATTCTTGTTGTGAGTAACACTAAATAAAAAATGTTTTCATTAAAACCATTTTGGTTTATTAAGATATCGATAGATATATATGGGCGATTCCACCGTCACGGGTGGGACATTTGTACAGAAAAGCTGTTATTTCTTGTTTAAATTTAAGTATAAAGTACTCAACAATTCTGCATTTTGATAAAGCTACACTTATTTGACTGATATAATTGTCATTACAAAATACGAAAAAAATCCAGCTAACTTTTATATGGAAAAAATCTGAGTTATTTCTTATGTGACGGGTGGGAGAAGCAGATATATTTAACGGAAAGTGCGAATTTATTTCACTTTTCTGTATGAACTTGATGTCTTATAATAAAACAGAGAACCACGAATACAACAAAGCAAAAACTGCAACAAAAATTATGGCTTTATTATAAATTCCTCTGTCATGGGTGGGACAACGTTTGTCACGGGTGGGACACGTACGAATTTTTATATGAAAAGGAGCTTTTAGTGTGTTCCATATTAAAGGTTAGTTATTAAAAAATCTTTATCTTAGGAAAGTGCCTTTTATATAGAAGAACATTCCTAGCACCGTCAAGCAAAAAAAAAAATATTAAAAATTAACGCTATTTCCTAGCGTTTTGAAATTTTCACTTTTAATTACTTAAATTTAATGGCCTACAAAACTGCATACCTAGAGCTTTCCCAAAAACTCTGAGCAAAAAGTTTAAAATTTTTGCGAGTAATTGTTAAAGTTTGATGAATTTTTATAATTTTTCTACGAAGTTTGAAATGTGGATTTATATGGTTCTGTTTATGTAATGTGTTAGACTTTTATAAAAAAAAAAAACCAAAAACATTAGATAAACAAAAGAAAAAACCAAAACTGGTCAAAATGTCACTTAACTTAATCAGCTGACCAAGAGGGTATATAAGTAATGGGCGAGTCCGTGCTTTTATTTGACAGTAATCCAACTAGGGTTGCCAACAGTACTACAATATATAGTGTTGTACTATTTTTTCAGTCGGCGTACTATATACAGGTGGAAAAAAATATAGTATGCAAAAATACTATATTTCTACAATTATAAATATATGTAAATATATTTCAGTAATTCGCACGAAAAAATTTGTATTGAAATGTATGACCTTTATTCTGAAATAACAATATTACATGAAATATTCTTTAAAGTAAAAGGTCATTGTGAGTTTATAATCAAAATTGGTTGTAATCAAAAAAGGTAACATAACTGAGAAAGAATTAACAAATTTACTAAAAATAATTTCGTTTTCCAGCAGTTAAAAATCGTTTTTTACTTTTTCTTTTAAATAAAATACTATATATATTTGAAGTTTACCGTATTTTTAAATTTTATTTTTTTTTTTAAGTACTATATATATCTTAGAATGTGTTGGCATCTCTACTGTTAACACAACCTATTTGAAACTCAGTCAAAAAAATTTACTTAGAACTTGATTTCAAAACGTAAAAAGGGCAATAAAAATTAATTTAAAGCTTTAATTTGTTATTTTTTGGTTGATTCAAGATTCTAGTCTTGATCAAATCTTCTAATAGAATCTACATTTTGATGGTTTGCATGCCCTTCAACTATAATTCTTTAAGACTCGACAAGAAAGCATAGATGGAAGTACTCTGTAGTACTACATTTCTGTTTAAAATGCGATTTAGTTCATTTTTACGAACGAAGTTTAATTCGCATTACATAATATGCCAAATTTTATTTACTATATTTTTGAATATACAATTTTTCATTACTACATTATATATATCTATTAGCTTTTATTTTATAATTGCATTTTTCTATTTATTAATACAGATTTATGATTTGCCAACTCTTCGCAAATTTTTGTTGCTGTGTAAAGCGCAGTCCTTTATATCGAATATCAATTTGAATGCTGCTGCAAAATTTGCTTTGAATGGCTGTTTTATATGCACATTCAGGCAATTTTTTGGTTGTTATTTGTAACAGTTTTTGGCTGCCAAAAGCATATTCATCTACAATCATTGAGTGATATGCGTTACAGGGCAAAAATTGTGTAAAGTTGGAATTTTTCTGCCCTTAACATGAATATGTCCCACTCGTAACAGTCTCCGAAATGTGCAAATTTTTTACACATGCATGCCAAAGTAAAGCTTGAAAATTGAATGTATACAAATATACAAATACAAATGCTTGTAGTATTGGATCTATATGCATACGAGTATAACATTGTGTGCATTTAATAATGCTGGGTCTGTCAAGTGACATGACGTAAAATTTGTAAAATGCGTATGTATATTGGCCTGCAGAAATATTTGGGAAAAATATTTGCGACCAAATTGAAAATTTTCCAAGTTTTCTCTGTTGGCCGAAGGCACTTTGTTGGATTTGTTCAGCCAAATTTTCTATACTTTGACTATTTTTTCCGGTATGTGGAGCCAAAATCAAATTTTATATATTTTAGTTTTTGTAGTTTTTACAAGCTTTGTTTCAGCTTGCCAGGTATATACATATGTACATAGGTATCTACATATGTACGTTTGTTTGTGTGAAATTTTACAATCAGTTTTTAACCAACTTCCCAATGCGCCTGAAATTTCAAACCTAGCCTAGAATACGTTGACAATGTATCGTTAAAGATGAATTAGTCAGCTGTGGGGAGCAGAGCTGGAGTAAAGAGCTTAAAAAAAATTCATTTACTCCCTAGCTCCTTAACGAAAATAAAATTGACTTAATTGTTTTATTTTTGCCACGAAAAAGGGCGATTTTCCTACCCAAAAACGAACTGAAAAAGGCTTAAATTTTCATTCTTTTTCGTATTAGGAAAATGTTCGAAAATTATGGTGATATTTGAAAGAAATAACTGTATTTCATTTGTTCAAGCTGAACATTTGAAAGCATTTATACGTAGCCGGCAGTGGCTGAGTGTGCAGAAGAGCTAGCTTTTAGAAGGTTCCGGGTTAGAACGCTTGCAAGCGCGGCCTTATTTATTTATTTTTTTTTTTTCGAACCATGAAAAAGCATCTGTGAAGTGCAGAAGCACATTTCATTATTGGCACATTTCGGATTTTTGCGTGAAAAAGTAGCACATTTCGGATTCTAGCCTAGAAGACAAAACTTACATGTAATCAGGGTTGCGTGATTTTGAGTTAGTCAAATAAGAAATCTAAAAATCGATATTATTTCTGAATTGAAAGTTGCATCAAATCCTAAATAAATTTTATTTGTTATTGGATTCGTCGACAAAATAAAGAATACAATTTATTTGTGATTTGATTTTTAAACCAAGTAAGAAATAAAATTTATTTCTTTATTTGATTCGTGGTTTTTCAGGTAAATAGTACTTTTTTATGTAACCCAAATACGATTTTCAAGCATTTTCCAACTTACAGTTGTACGATGATGTGCACCCAGTTAGTAATTGCTTACTACATTTCGGGACTATTTCGTGTTTTTTCGGGTTTCTTGTGTCTATGCCGGAATTTGCGGAGCTACTTGTTGGGACTAGTTCGGGATTTTTGACACTACTTACGGATTTTTGGGATTCTCGAGAATATATTGAGGATATATCGAGATTGTTGGGACTATTTCGGGATTTTCGAGACTAGATACTTAGAAATTCTCATATTTTGTCGAGATTGTTGAGACTTAATATGTATATATGTAATAATAAATATATCAACATATATATCGATAAAGATAACTACAAATTTATCGATCAAGATACCAATAAATATATCGATGACAATATCGATAGCAATATTGAAATTATATATATATCAACATATATATCGATAAAGATAACTACAAATTTATCGATCAAGATACCAATAAATATATCGATGACAATATCGATAGCAATATTGAAATTCTGAAATAGTACAGAAATTTTCGAAGTAGTCACGAAGATCTCGATATATGTAGTCTCGACACTCCGAAAAGTCCCGAAAATCTCGAAATAGTCCCGAGAGTCCCGAAATATAATAGTTAAATATAAAGTTGGTACTTAAGCAAAATTTTTCGTAGAACTTAAATTTGGAAAATAATTGCAAATCGTTGCAATAAAAAGTAAGATTTAGTTGAAAAATCGCGAATAAAATTTATTCGCTGTACAAATTCCATCACAAATAAATTTTATTCTTTATCTGGTTGACGAATCAAATCACAAATAAAATTTATTTAGTAGATTTTTTGTTTTAATTTTATAGAGACTTTTACGTTGGTGGCATGAA
>NW_016184882.1:0-5075 GCF_001687245.7 Rhagoletis zephyria | reverse complement strand
CAAATATAGACTTCTTTGGGGGAACCACAACCACTCTCCTAGTATCAGACTCGATTACCGGCGGACGGGGTTGAGTAACTGAGTTACTAATTGAGGGTAGAGTAAGCGTTGGAAGATTAGATGGCGGTGCCACAACTTCAACGGGGAAGATACTGCAGGGTCGTTATTATTAGAAGCAGACTTTGATATATGTTCTTTTGAGGAAGATAACTCCGTTGTCTGTGGACATGGAGAAGAAAGATTAATTAAGTCATTCGGAAGATTGTTCTGACGTGGAACGGTCCTTACATTAGGCGGACTATGAAGACGCTTACGTTTTGACACATGAATGTCCTTCATAGATTGTACGGTATCTAAGCATTTAAAAGATTTAAATACATTTTCATAATGTTTAAATTTTTCGGTCAGTACCGACAACTCTCTCCCTACCTCAGAAAACCCATTTCTGGTTTGCCTAAACAACTTAAAGAGATCAACTTCGGTTGACCTGCACTTTAAGCAAGACCAGCGAAGACCTTTGCCATCGTTAATAGCGTCCAGAATTCTTCCTGTCAAACCAGCACATTTTAGATGGCAAATACCATCACAGAGCCAGCACTATAAGTAGCGTTCAGATTCGCTTTTAATTTGGCAGTTATCAAGATCACACTTCATATTGAAAGATTTAATAACACTTATGTTAATAAAAAGACAAGCAAAATAAGTTTAACACAACACACACAACAATTTAGGAACTGATTTATTTAGCTTAAAAATATATGTAGCGAACAGTTTGAGTATCACTGTATTGTGACACTTAATAAACGCAGCGCAAACAGCTGTGACAAGAAATACTAAACGAAGTAAACAAAAAGAGCAAAAAGAAATGTGCAAAAATAGAAACGATTTGAGTTAACTACAAAGGAATAACAACAACAATGATAACAACAAATGACTCGGCAAGATTAGATGTAAGCTAGTGAAATTTAATTAAATTTAATAAAAACCACAAAAATCACAAAACTTTCACTTAGCTTCGGTTATTATCACACTAAGATGCTCGTAGGCACTTTTTATAGCAACTTTTACTCAAAAGTAGCACAATAAACTTTGCAAAATACAAAGACCAATCAAGGCACAATATAAGTAGAACTTCACAGCTTGACGTTTGCGGAGAAATATAAATATATAATCAAGGGATTAAACTTTTATTTAAAATTAATGTTTCAAATTTCCGACCACTAGCTTATTAATAAATTCGGTTTGCACTATGCACTTTTTGCAAATTTCGGTGTGGGTCCGCAAAAATAGGCTGCATTTCAAAATGTCAAAATACAAAGCATCAGTCTCTTATTTCTAAACCGCACTAGGAGAAAAAGTCTAACTTACGCATCCTAGTTGAAAATTAGCATCTAAACATGGTTGCGCACATTTGGCATCACAATCTTATGAGGGTTAGAAATAAAATAGACTGATGCTTTGTATTTTGATGTTTTGGAATGCACCCATACTGTGGATGGCGCAGCCGGAGTGACATGCACGAGAAATGTTGTATACCTTTTACAATAGAACAGGGGTTTCCGCCCTTCTTCTCCGGCAACACAGAAAGGAGAATTTACTTAGTAAGGGTTAGAACCCCTGAGCGCGGCCGAAGGCAGAAGCAAGTGCAATAGGTGGTGGACCTAACAAAGTGTATGTTTTCAATGGCTTGGAAGAAGCTGTTATTGCATTTACTCAGCAATTCAACCTGAAGCTGACATAGATGCGCCCATGGTTACTATACCCAACAGCTCCGCATATCCTTGTGAAATCATCCCCATAGCAGCGGAGTCTATCATTGGAAATGCAATAGGATCCATCGTTTCCTTCCATATATGTAAAATCAAACAATTTTACTATCAGGCCAATTCTTAATACTCCCGGGGAGTTTGTTCTCCGGGAATTTGTTTCTCCCGAGAAAGAAATCCCCCAATAATTAACTGGGGTGGATTAAATTCGAACTTCGAAAAAGCTGTTTGACACTTTTTTGAGAGCTCAACTCCGCCACTTAATATAAAAAATCCTCAAGGAATTTTTATTCATGATAGGAGGAAAGGGAAAGGAGAGAAAACTCCCGGGGAGTTTCTGTTCAGGATCGGCCTGTATAAATTTTACTATAAGCATGTGGAAAATACGGCGTCTCCTTTATTCCGCTTCTTATTTGACGCTGTAACCGCCTAAGCGATTTTGGCCGAGTTAAACAAAGCACGCCAGTCGTTTCTTTTCTTTGCCAACTGACGCCAATTGGAAATGCCAAGTGAAGCCAACACCCTTATTCTAGAACTCGACTTTTCATAATTCGTAGCTACGTTACGAAAAACGAAAAATCGACATGCTGCAACCCGTGCAAAAACATGTTCAGCATTGCCAGCTATCAGTTGTTCTAAAGCTGATTGGAAAGGCTTCGCGGCTCTCGCCACACCAACCGACGTCCACCTTAGTGAACTTAAGTTCCGCAGGGCTGTCACCGCTGCTGCAGCTCGCTTCGTACCGGCAGGATGTATTACGGACACACGTCCAAATTTCCCTGCTGAAGCGGCTGTTCTAGCCGATGAGCGTGATAGCCTTCGTCAGGCCGATCGCGGAGATCCCCGTATCAGGCAACTAGTGAACGTACATAAGCGGAAGAAGTGGGAAGAGCATCTGAAGACCTGTAACTTCACCTCTGGTGTAAGTAAGCTTTGGTCAACCGTGAGGTCACTCCAATCCGACGAAGCACGACGACAGAGTCGAAATTTCTTTCGGCGACCATGCTTCGTCGGACCCGGAGCGATGCCCGAGCTATTTTAGATGGCAGTTCATACTGCATCCTCCGGAGGACAAAGCCTAGCGTCGAGTGACCAGAAGGCTGCACAAACTGCCAACAANATGGCAGTTCATACTGCATCCTCCGGAGGACAAAGCCTAGCGTCGAGTGACCAGAAGGCTGCGCAAACTGCCAACAACTTGTGCCCCCTTGCTTTCACTTGCGTCCAGGTGGCCATCGGGAAGGCGAAAGCCTCCAAAGCCATTGGTCCCGACGGAATATGCGTGCTGATGCTGAAAAATTTGAGTCCTGCGGGAGTAGCGTACCTAACGGGTCCTCAATTGTTACAGTCTTGCGACTGAAAAGTACAGATAGGTATTTTTAATATATAACAAAGTATGCGTATATGTAAGTTTAAATTTTCAATTACAAAGCTGCTTATGTTTCTAAACCTATCAAATAACCTATATAAATGTATATTGTCTAACTAGTTTGGTAGCTGGCGAGGCCTAGTCTCCAGTCTACCTTTACATATGTGCTATGTGCAGCGGGCGGAAAGACCTTGTTTTCGCATTCCCACGACAGCCGGTTCTACGTACCGGAATGACTCGGGTTTTACCCGACCAAGGGCTGTTGTTTCGGCCATCTAACCCCGTTTAGGTCGACGCTGGTAGTATTGTCCGCATTCATTTACACGATTAGACGTTTTGGACATAAATACTTAAGCAGCTGATCTCGGTCAACCATAGAATAGAATAGAATAATAGTAGGGTAAGCACTGCGACCAATAGGTCTATTGTGCCCCGAGCTAAACACAACACTGAATCCAGACCCAGGGACTCCAAGATATTCAGAATGGATCCCGGGGGCAGGGAGTGTATGTGATCTTCAGTTGGCCATATGTGTCCTAGGCACCTCTCCCTTCTTCGCGAAACGGCCTCACATTCCAGGAGAAGATGCATTGGCGTCTCTTTGGCGGAGTCACAGAAGCGACATAAGTCGCTTGACCAGGTCCCCAGATTAAACAAGTGGCCTCTGAGCCNTATGTGATCTTCAGTTGGCCATATGTGTCCTAGGCACCTCTCCCTTCTTCGCGAAACGGCCTCACACTCCAGGAGAAGATGCATTGGCGTCTCTTTGGCGGAGTCACAGAAGCGACATAAGTCGCTTGACCAGGTCCCCAGATTAAACAAGTGGCCTCTGAGCCTACAATGACCCGTCAAAATACCTGTTATGATTCTCAGCCTCGCCTTGGGGAGGTTTATAAGTAGCCTGTATCTCTTTGGGTTATACCCCCCTAATAGGCTCTTGGCTTGACGAAGTCCCGAGATACTTCGCCAATGCTGTTCCCTCAGTTTGTTGTTTTCCTTTCTGAGTGCCTCTTTTATCGAGCTGGGACCCACCGCGAGGAAGGGCTCAGGTCCTACCGGCGTCGAGGCAGCCGCCAGCCTGGCCAGCTGATCGGCTACTTCGTTACCCTCGACACCCATATGACCTGGTACCCATATTAGCCGGACGGTGTTGTGCACAGCAAGGGCATTAAGCTTCTCGATGCACTCCAAGACAAAAGAGGATTTGACCTCGAAGGATGAGAGAGCTATGAGTGCCGCCTGACTATCGCTTAGTATAAGTATCCTCTCCCTTCGATAATTCCTGCGAAGGTTAATCTCTGCGCAAAGACTGATTGCATAGACTTCCGCTTGGAAGATGCTGGGGAAAGTCCCCAAAGGGACTGAGAGTTTCAGCCTAGGGCCATATACTCCTGCTCCAATACCCTCAGGGGTTTTGGAGCCGTCCGTATACCACTGTAAAGTGCTCGCCTGGACGTGTCCCTCCAAGATAGGCGTGCTCCAAGTCGCCTTTCTGTATAGATCGACTTTGAAGTTTCTTTCAAAGACCACTACTCTGTGCATATCATCCCTAGGAAACAGCACTAATGGCAGCTGGGAGCCTAGCTCTTCCCGGTTCCTGGATGATAGCACTTTACCTTTTCCAAAACCCTCTCTCGCAAAGTTTAAGAGCGTACGTTTTGCCACCTGTTCAATCGTAATATGCAGTGGCTCCAGTTCAAGGACTACTTCCAGCGCTGCCGTCGGACATGTGCGCATAGCTCCCGTGATGCAAACACAGGCCAGACGTTGAATCTTGGCAAGAGACTGTCTTGCCGTTGCCAGAGTAGTCCTGGATACCCTAAGCCACCGCTCCATAAGTTACTGTTGGTCGTACAATCATGGTGTACATCCATCTTAGGATCCTTGGAGCGCACCCCCAGGTCTTCCCTGCTAGACGTTTGCACACCATCAGCGCTCTC
>NW_016184881.1:0-5076 GCF_001687245.7 Rhagoletis zephyria | reverse complement strand
TTTTTCTTCATTTTTTCATTTTAGCGCCGCTAACTTGATTGAGCTCGTTATACAAGCATATTACATATTTAAGATTAACATGAGATGTGTACTATATCGAATATCGAAATACATTTTTGCTTTACACGCAAATTGCCAAAATATTTTTTAAAATTTCTTAGGCATTTTGAAAGTAGTATTTTAATTACAATTAAGCAATTTCGTAGTTAATAAATAATTTAAAATTATATAATATAAAATATAATCAATCTTCCTTCTTATGACTTTACTAATACAAGTTCTTTTTTCTTTTACAGGTATGCATTCTCAAAATTTTACTGGAATTTTGCTTATATGTATATGTGAGTTAAAATATGTATCTAAGAAAGCGGATTTAAAAACTCGTCATAGCAAGAAATCTGCTATGAAACTATGGTCAAATTCATGAAAGATAAAAAAAATCTGGCTGAAAAATTCGTCACAAACTTTTTGAAAATATCGAACATATCATTTATTATTGCATCATTATTTATGCTGAATTTCCACTAGGCAACTAAATGGCAACAGTTTTAAAATCGTCATTCGCGGTATTCATCTAAACGCGTGAATGCCTCGTAACTGTGTAAACCTCGTAAATAAACCGGTTTTCCGTACAAAATTAAGCAAATTTACGAGGTTTACGTGGTTACCAGGCATTTACGCGTTCAGATGAATTGCCTTATTAAGTTAATTTTTACATGGCATTTTTCAATTGGCCCCAATTTTTTTGTCATTTCAATGCCTAGTGGAAATTCGGAACTAACTTTTGTTGATCTTGACGACAAAATTTGAAAACATAATTAGCTACTTTTTCCAATAGCATTTATTAGAGTTTATAGGCTTGCACTTGACCGTTGTAAAGGCTTAGAGCCTAAGATTAGATTCCTCAAATTCGTTCTGGGCAATACACACATTCTTTATCTCATATTAGGACATAATTTCACTTCACTCATAAAATTTAAGTAGCATTGATATTGTAATATTTTAGTAAACACACATAAGTCTGTGGATCGTTTAGTTTTGAGCGCTAAAAACTAAAGATGCTAAAATTAGGGTTATTTTCATCATTCGCCGGAATTACCAAATGAAGCCAACTCCTTCTCCACTTGGTCTTCCTTTCGCATAGTAGGTCTTAATTTGCTACCATCAGCGAATAACGTCTTAAACTCTTTCAAGGCTGGAGCTTTTGCCTCAGTCGTTCGACATGACCAAGCCAGTGGAGCCTCAGTACTTCAAATCTGTATTATTTTATATTTTATAACCATAAACCTCATACACCTCCCCGTTCCATCGTCTATGTTGTCGTCATCGACAACTGAAGTAAATGTTAATATTCTTGTATAGCTCATACGCCATGACAACCGCGCATATCAGGCTGCCGGGCTAGTAATGAACAAGTAGAGATTGAGATCGGTATTATTTAAGGGCATTATTACTAACTCTTATTTTTATAACCGACAAAAGACATGCACTTGATTACGCTGTAGGGAAAATCTTTAGATTTGAAATGGCGCAAAACAAAACGCCGAAACACATAAATTTAACTTTGAGTCGTAGAGTACAAATCTGTATTCTGTTTTTCTAGAACAGGTTATTTTACCAGGGTATTTTCCTTAAAAAAAATAAAGTTTTAACAAGGAAAAAATTTAAAAATAATAGATTGTAAATTTGTTTCATATGTTAATATTAACAAAAAAAAATTAAGCTACTAAAGACGAAAATCTATGGATAAATAAGAAAATTGGGAATGAAAATGTGTAATGATTTGAAGTGTACGTAATGCACTCCTCGTCATTTCAATAGTGCATAGGGATTAAAACCTAATATTTACAGCTTTTCAATATCTTTTTATAAAAATACAGCATATTCCGCTTGTAAGTCCGGTTTTAAAATTGTATTGTATACAAATTAAAGAAATATTTCAAACAAGCGTTGCGCTATCCTAATGATCTGCAGTAAATAAGTGAATAAGTGTTGTAGCCCATTCAACTTTAGTATAATAAAGTGCAAGTTTAAAGTGGCTGTAAAATAGCGTTGATTTTTGAAAATTTTTCCTAACAAACAAATCGTAGTATAAAGTAGAGGACTGCATAAATCCATTCAAAACGGCTTCTTAATTATTGATATACAAAAGGAATGATTGATTTTGACTGTTTGGAGTGAATACCTGTTCTGATATATGTTTCGACAATACAACATTCAAACAAAGTGAAAATAAATTGAATTGAAATAAATGAAAATTTTTTGTATGAATATCCAAAAATATTTGTATGTACACATACCCTGCAAACCATTTATTCAGAGTATTCTGTATTGTAAAGAAATTTTAAAGAATTCGCTAAGATTTAATTCGATTTTTTGCCGAATTTTCTAAAATTAAATAAATTACGCACACTTCCATTCTTTTACGAAATTTCGGAATTTTCTTTATTTTTCGTACAGAAATTTCTTAACGAGTTCGTATCAACCCCTTCATATAATTTTCTTTGAAAATTCGTAAAAAAATCGTTACAGAAATGAGATACTCCTAACGATTTCCTTAAGATTTCGGGAACTTTGGTTTGCAGGGTATGTACAAAAACATACATCCATATGTATGTATTGCTGCGCCCCTATTATAATACGAACAAACTTGCTTGTAGAAAAAAACTTTAACCGAAATGAGTTTGAATGATTTGAATTTTTTCAATTCATTCGTTCACATTCTTCCATTTGAAGGTTGAAAATTTAAAACAAAATGTATATTCATAACTTACTAAATTCAAAACGCTGAGTGTTTTGTATATGAAATAAACTATTAAAATTTACTGTACTCGGTTTGGCTAGAAGTTTGAATGAATTCATACAGACCTCTAGTATAAAGCTCAATAACGCTATTGAAATAAATACAATTAACATGCCACAACAAAATTGACAAATCAAATTTATTTTGGTGACGGTGCTGCGCATTTTTTCCACATAAAGTATGCTCGACAAAATTTATAATGGAAGAAAATGAGCAGCACTGTCAACAAAAAAAGTGTCAAAAATCAACGCTATTTTACAGCCCCTTAAAACTTGCACTTTATATACTAAAATTGAATGGGTTACAGAATCGCGTATCCGAAAACTATAAATACTAAGGACTAAAAGGGTACGTTATTCGAATGACGAGCTATTTAGTATCAGCTGGAAAGAATGTTACTCATACGCCATGTATGTAGATAGATTGAAAAACGTTAGATCGTTCGTCACCACTCGTGGTGAAAAGCTATTTTAAGAGAAAGCTCTTGTATGTATATCATTTGACTCGCGTCGCAATAGCCGTGACTTTCGAAAGATCCGGGTACGAAACCTTGTGCAGCGTTATTAATATCCTTCTAATTATAAGTTATCATTGTGTTCAAACGAAAAATATGTATAAGTTTTTTTATTTTTATTTTTAGTAAATTTTTAGAAAATTTATTTTATTTTATTTCTTTATTTGTTAGGATGTTATTGTTTTAAAAAGAAAAATATAGTTTTCTTTAATTACACTAAATTTTTAGAAGTATATTTTGTTTTTCCTACATTTGTTTACCTTTTAATTGAATAGTTTTTTTTCTATTAAATGTTGTTTCTGGTTTTAGATTTTATTTTTTTTTTAAAGAAAAATAAATTTTTTTACTTAAATTAAATTTTTACGATCTTATTTTATATCGATGGCTGATCGACCTATCTCGGCAGCCAGTTCGAAAACGCCCTCTCTCAGAAAACCTTTAAAGAACGCCTTACTTTAGAATTTTATTGAAAAACACCCTATCTCATAATTTATATCATGTAAGCGAGATCCACCTAAATGGAAACGACTTGTCTGAAACCTCGTCATTTAACACAGCCGTTAGTCTTGTTGATCAGCATTCCGCGCTCGGTTCAGCTCTCTTTTTCGATCCCACAGTGATCTCTGCAGCGGCGCGACATTTCTTGTCTTACCAGTCGCCCTTCCGGGCTAGCTGAACTTCAATTATTTCGTCGGTGACGATACGGCTGTTCTTTAAGAACTTTTATACGTCGAATATTTCTTGTATTGCTTTCTAAATAGATTCGCGTCTTGTTCAAAGGCTATTAAGTTCGTATACAAAATTTTATGGAGTCCGGTAATTTCAGAATATTTGTACAGTAAACAAGCATGTATTTTTTAAGAAGTATCTTAGATATAGCCGGACCGAGATTTCAAAAAATCGAGCGCGTTCGAAATTTGTAAGGCGCTGTTTGCGTTGTTTGTAATGGCTAAATTTGAGTTTGCGAGAGCTAATCTCCCGCAAGGTTCGAAAACTCTTAAAATCGTGATCTGTGTGAAAAATTAAAAATTTTGGTCAATATCTTAGGCTGGCCCAAGTCCGTTAAAGCTAAATGTGTTCAAAAAGATGTTCTTGCTTACTTCAATCGTAAATTTAATGCTCTACAAAAAAAGTTATGATACCAAATTATGTAGGACTAATACTTTCAGAGATAATTGAAATTTTATTAAAAAAAAAATTTTATATTAATTTATGCATTAATTTTTAAATTTCTTTAATATTTTTAATTTCCTTTTATTTTTTTATTACATAGCCGATGTCCTGCATACCCAAAATTTGTCTAAAAATTCAGATTAAAAAGTTCCAAATTTAGATACGAATTTTTCTAAAATCTGTATGAAGTTTGTGTTATATGGTTTTGGTTAATAAAATTTTAACTTGAATAACCTTGCAAATAGTTGACAAAAAACACCCTGTACTCACTTTTGATCGCTAGTGTATACGTTCCTCAATCACATGCTTTTTTAAATACAATTTAAAAAATGTATTTCTTTAAGATTAGTCTGTCGTAGTAAATAAATGAGTTATGCAATCAGTTCGTCGTAAATTTTTTAATTAAAATATAAATATTTTCCTTAAAAAATATCCCCAAATTCCGTATAGCTATTCAATTTGAGCAGAGTAATAATTAGAGATTATTGGGATGTTGTAAACGTGATATAGCTTTAAAAAAATCTTTTCAAAAAACATCCTCCACAAAATTTTTCGAATGACATATTTGCAATTGTCTACTGTACTC
>NW_016184880.1:3113-5076 GCF_001687245.7 Rhagoletis zephyria | reverse complement strand
AAAAAAAAAAATAAAAAAAATCAACAGTAATTTTTTGTGACTTGAAACTTGCACATTATTATATTTAAATTTAATGGACTCCAAAACAGCATACTTCAAAATTTTTTTAAAATTCTGAATAAAAAACAAATTTTTATGAACGTTTTTTGAAGTTTGATTAATTTTTGTGAACTTTGTGCAATCTTTTTTGTGGTTGCTGTTATAGTCTGATCTATATTTGAAATGAAAATTATTACAAAATAAATAAACTACCTATGTTTATTTGCAAAAAAAAATTCATTTTGAATTTTGTTGCATATTATAAGTCCGATACATACTTATCTATGAGATCTTAGCATAACAACATATTTTGACTAGGATTTTGTGAACACAAGCTATGTAGTTGTTTGGGATCCTATTTCAGATGAATAAAAATCTATAATTTTCGAAGTTCACCAATTTAAAAGAATCGAATCATTAACCTCAACTAGCAGATAGTCCTACACTCGTTTTCTCACTGTCGTCATAGTCGTCTACGGATATGACAAAAAAATTATGTTTAACCCAAACTGTAATTCTTTCGGCCCACCGTGCATTTAGCAGCAGCGTAAAAAATGGGTGAAGACATTAAAAATGCTTGAATGAACGTTTCACAAGTACAAACTTTACACGCTAAAGTGTCATTGTTTTGCTCTGTTTTTTTATTTTTATATCCAATTTTTACAACATTTCGGTAAGTTTACGGTGCAGTGCAGTCACTGCTGGCTAAGTGCGCCACACTCCAGACATTCACGCCGCTTTAATAGTGAAAAAATACATTCAAAGATAAGTATGCGCGTAAGTAAGTAAACTGAAAGTACTGAAATGCGCGCATTGTAATCAAGTTGACGGATAGATTGACAAGAAGATAAAGTCGAAATTGGGTACACTAGAAACAACTACCAGCAGTGGTTAACGGTTAGGTTGCGCAGAAGAAGAAAAGTAGTGTCGCCGCACACCACAAATAAAACTCAAAATAAAAACAAACTGGAGTGACAAGAAAAAACTTAAAACGAAGTGAACGAGAATTGGAGAATATACCATTCGGTGTTGGGGAAGTGGAAAAACAGGTATGTACTTAGTGAGCTTAGGAAGCGAACGAAAGAAAGTAAGCAGCAAAAGAAATGGAGGCAAGCATTCCAAGTAGAGATGGGCGCGGGATATCTGGACACTCATTTAAAAATTGCCGGGATAGGCGGTATCGGGAAGGTCTTTCCCGACACTGCCGATAGAACCCTCAAACTCCGCAAATTCAAAAAATCTTCCTCAAAAGCGTTTTATGAAGTGTTTATTTCATTTATTTTATTTATTTGTATATTTTATTGAAACGAAAACGTACAACAAAGCAAAACAGAATAATCGACGTTGCCAGATCTCTCATATTTTTTGTTTATTATTTAAAATTAATTTGAAAAAAATGTGAACTTTTGCGGTACGATTCCGAAAAACATCGGAATGGGCGGGTTCGGTACTTAAAAATTTAATGTCGGGATAGGCGAGATCGAAATTGAATATTTAAACCCGTGCCCATCTCTAATTCCAAGCGCTGTCAAGCGGCCTGAGTCATGCTGACTTCCTTGCCGGGAGATGCATGAAACGCTGACCGCTAATACATACTTACTTGCTTGGTAATGCAAATACTGGGCACGCAATCGAATGTTTTGCATTCGAGAAATCAGGAACACAGCTAACAAATCGATCGCTCTGAATTTTCTCACGCACACTTAGCAAAATGAAAATCATCTCAATTTGTTCCCCCTTTCAAATTCATAGCGAAAACAAAAAAAAACAAGTAAGAAAGTCTAAGTTCGGGCGGAGCCGAACATTAAATACCCGGCGCAAGTATTAAATATATGTTTTCCACCTTTCCGAAAGCTACCGCTACATGATAAGCCGGGGTGTATACATTTTAAGTAAATTAGCGTCCTTAAATTTCGAAATATTG
>NW_016184880.1:0-2047 GCF_001687245.7 Rhagoletis zephyria | reverse complement strand
GCAGCAGCAACAACAACCGAAACACTACGAAAACTACTCGACTCGGAGGGCTAAAAAAGAAACAATAAAACGGGGCAGAAAGTGTAGAAGCAAAGCAAGAAAAAAACTAAAATTGATGAATCATGAATGGCGGGCGGCAAGCACCGTGCGTCCACAAAAAGTCACACTTAGGCCGCCTCCCAGACATCAGAAGCATATATGCATATTTACATACATACATACACGCATAGATATTATTTAAACATAGACCAGCAAAAGGTAAAAAAAATACCAGCAATCCAGCAATCGAATAGCTAAACGCAGCAACGCGACAATGAAGACATTTGAAGCTGCAGACAAATTTTATGGGAACTAATTCTCGTTGCTTAGTAGCCGCCGTTTGACTTTCATATACATACATACATAGTACATACGTAGTACTCCTTTTGGGCGTGCCTGCATATGAGCTGGTTGGTTGGTGTATTTGTGTGTCAGTAATGTAGAATGCTTATGTCTTTTCAACGAGACAAATTAGTAGAAGAATTTATCATTTAAATAATTTTATTAAGCAGCTCCCCAGCTGGCCTGGCCATGAATACGCTTATGCATGTATAGTGAAAGAAGGCGTTGGCAGCGGCAGCAGGCACATAAAATAGGCGGGCAAATGAAAAAAAAAAACATGCCAGAAGATTTGAATTTCTTCAGTTGTACATATACCCTACATGGAAGAGAAACGTGATCATGGAGTTTTGCTATTAAGAGCAGGTAAGGGGTTACCATTATTATACCTTGTCATCTTTGCCGTGATTCCATGTATTAAGATCCTATTTGATTTTGACTAGGATGTCATAGGCAAGAAAAATGTGTGAAGATCAAGAATCTGGGCATAGTTGCCAGAGTGATAGTAGGTCTAGTTTGAGTTCTTCCTCTTTCTTGAGTATACTGTAACCAAATCCTCTTAGGCCATTGCAAATACAAATCGAAGAACAATTGGACTATTTCCTTTACAAGGCAAGCAGACCCGAAAGCATTGCATGGGCAAATATTTGAAAAACAAGTTTTGCGAGGTTAATTGATTAAAAAAAAAAAAAATGTTTTTTTGCTTAATTTAATGGGTGAGAAGATTTGCCTCGGAAAAAAATACCATTCAAAACTCCAGACTAGGTAAGTAAAATAAATGAGCCTACCTAGATAGCCTAGGGCATATGAAAATCCTATTCATCAAAAACAAACAGTCTTTTCAGGACCCTCTGCTGACTTGACTCTGCTTTAGAGACCGCGTTCGCATCTGTAACGGCGAAGTGATGATTCGTTTTTCGAGTACGACGAGGCGTTACAATTTTTTAGAAATTAGTAAGTATAACTGACTTGTGGAGAAAATCCGTATCGAATTTTCAACCTGGATAGCCTTAAATGCGCGCTAAGAATTACACCATCTGCAGGTGTTCCAAAATGTTGTTCAAAATCAACGCAATTTATGATAATCAGATGCTGTCAGAATACAGATAAAGAAATGAGATCGCCGAAGAGTTGGCTTCGGAAGGCTCACCGTCTGTCCCGGTGTGACCTGAATCATTTTGAGGACTCAGTTGATCTTCTGCGAGACTTGCAACTCAGAACGCAGTAAATACTGTGGAGCGATAGGAAGTCTGAGACAAACAAAACCTTTAGTCTGTCACTTCGCTAGAAAACCCATAAATTATATGAACACAGACAACACCAGGTTGCTCACTAGGGACCCAACAAACATTTAGAAAGAAAGAAAGCGATTCGAATTCGAATGTGCTTCTCTAAGGTAGAAGGTGAGAGAACGATTAGATAAACTGCCGAGAACCATGGCATTCTCTTCAAAAAGGGGACTTAGTTCTCGATATTGAGAAAAAGGTCGTATTCTAACGTTGAATTCTAATTGGCGTCCAATGTCTAGTTTTTTTCTAATAATTCTCTAATCGAATTCTAACATAGTTCTCTAACCTGATTTTCGATTCGAGAACTACATTAGAATTCTAATGCAAAACGTTTTTTTAACGTTAGAGACTATGTTTGCTGGGTATCTACCACTAGGTCG
>NW_016184879.1:0-5076 GCF_001687245.7 Rhagoletis zephyria | reverse complement strand
CAGAAAGCGCCGTTAAATAACCCGCTACGACAACGAAGTTGCATTGAAAAAGTGCATTTTCTTGAGCGCTTTAAGCACTGGTACGCAACGGTCAAAGGGAGTTTGATGTGATGGGAGAGCGTTGGGGTTTTTTGTTCCACCACCACCGAATAAATAGTACGTGCTAGTGCTGTTGTTATGACTGTTGTTGCTATTATTGTCGAAAAGTTATTATTTCGAATGATGTTGGTTTACACTTTTAGTGCCTCTTACGAGGCTTTCATAAACGTCTGTTGCTTGTTTTTGATTTCTTTAAATGCCTACATTTGAATCAGACACTCATCGCTCTACTCTCTACCGCACTTACTCCAAATCATACTCATATCACAGGTATTTATATATACGATACACATGTATGCATGTATGTATATATATACGTACGTATACCGTCTTAAATGTTCCCTTTTAGAATACGGCGCACTTCTTTGAGCTGAGGGTAGTTGCTTGACTTGCTTTATGAACACTAATACAGTAATACTATTTAAATATGTAAAAACATCCGCCCATATATATATATATATATATACATACATACATATACAATACTGCGCTGCTTATTATTATTTCTCACACGTTCCAATTACAGTGAAAATAATAGAGTGCAAAGGGGCCACTTTACCGTTCAACGGAAGTGATTGCGGGAGTGTGTGTGCTTACCTCCCGTATGCATTTATTTCACATAGTCCATATGTATGTAGGTATACATATACTTATATATATGTGTATGTATTAATCATTTTCTGTCGCCTGTTGTTCAAGCCCTGTGGGGAAAATCTCTAGTTCTGAACTGGTGCGCTTCTAGTACATTTAGACCCAGTACTGGTTCGCGATAAATCTCTTTTGCATGCAAGCAACTGGCGAATTTAACATGGCGATGTCCTAGGAAGTGTCAATTGCCCCCCGCTGCATCCCTTTTTCGATAGTTCCGAACTAGTCCCAAATGCTATAGTTCCGAACCAGTTCTAAACTCGACATACGAAAGAAAAAAGTATCATGATTTTTCAATCATTTTGGTTCTCCGTGTGTGCGATTTTAAGTTATTTTGGAAGAAATGTGTTTCAATTTGAAATTAAATTTGTTTGAATGATTGTAAGAAATGTACGTTTACATACCTTTAGCTGTAGTTGAGTTTGCAGAGGTGCTCGCTGTTATTTCTTAGATTCAGACAGTCCCAAGATGTTGAAATGGTAACACAAATTTTAGTTTTGTATTACCAAGCTATGAAAAAGCATCTGCGAAGCACAGAATAGAAGCGTGTTTGAACGAAAAAGCCGCCGAACACATATCTATGTAGAGTAAACAAGCCCCCCGCTGCATCCCTTTTTCGATAGTTCCGAACTATTTCTAAATTCGTCAAATAAGATCTAGTTTGTTCTGCATCCCTTTTTCTATGGTTCCGAACTATTTCTAAATTCCTCACTTTAGATATAGATTTCTAGTGAAAAAAACTGAAAAAAATTAGTACCACTTTTCGCCGATTTTGGACTGGTGGAGATCTGTTCCTATCGGACCAGTTCGTTTTTGGCGATGAAGACCTAGTACAAACAAGTACGCACACACATTTGTACACACATACGTACATGTGTGTACACTTCAACTCACTTAACCATTGAAAGCAGTTTGAATACAAAGTGTTAGTCCATGGGTCGCCCACCTATGCGTATACTCAACATATTTACTCGTACACCACTGAATCGGCTGTAAACCTTTGCCAACAAAACAAAAAAACGAAAGAAAAATAAACAGCAATACGTAGGAAAATAGTAAAAAGTGCTGTATTCAGAGCGAAAGTACTCAAGTAAAAAGGAGCACCAATGCAACACCAAAGTGCTAAACTATGTTGACTATTACCTGTTTCCGTAATATGTCAGGTTTTTACGGACTTTTTTCGTAGGCCACCAAGCTTAACATGGCTTATAACACGCAGCGCTCACATACATACTCTACCCTTATGCTACGAATACCTCACGCACTTACCCGCTCATTCACTGCGTCAGTTACTCACTTGCTCAATCACTTCGCCACTTGGGTTTTGTGAAGCCCTCACTTTTTTCATCATCCCGCTTTTGTATGATTTTTAGATTAATTTAGGTGCATACATAAATATATGCATGTATGTGTTGATTGGTTTTTAGAGCTCATTGCAAAGTAGCTATGACATATACAGTTAAAGCTCTCATAGACGGACGCTGTAATAAGCGGACATCTCCTATAAGCGGACACATTCTTGCGAACGAACAATTTTTGACTTTTTCCCATACAAAATGCTCTCCCATACAAGGACTTTCCGATAAACGGACACGGACACTCAAAAATGACCAGTTATAAAAATAAATCTCATAAGCGGACGCGAAGCTCTAACAAGCGGTCAATTTTGTTTTTTTTTCAGTCAAATATTGACTCTTGCGCTTCTACATATGTATATGTACACAAGAACATAGTCCATATTCAAAGATATTTTCTTTTCTAGAAAAAGTGTTACCTTTTCTTTGCCAATGGGTAATGAAATTTGTCGATAGGAAAAATTTTAATTTATCTTCAATTCCCCCTGTTTCTGTCTATTGAAGAATAAATAATATTTTTATTTAGAAACACGCAATTTTCACTTTATAAATTTGAATTCGAATTTTATTTTTTCCGAAATTCCCATAAGCAGACATTTCTCATAGGCGGATAAAAAGTACATAGGCGGCCATCGGTGTCCGCTTATGCGAGCTTTCACTGTGCTATTTAATAAATATTTCATGTGTGCAAACGCCACATATACGAGTGTTGGCGAGCGGTAGGCACAGATTTCCAATTAGCAACCCTGGAATTTATTAAAAATCTTGTCTCAAAATTTAACAAAATAAACTGTGTTAGCCTTACAGCCAATTTCATATAAGCAAATGATTTTGATTTTTAGAATTTTACATGAAAATTGACACAAAAAATAAAAATTATAAATTACAATTTCAGTAGCGAAAATTTTGCCAATATTATGAACGCTTTCTATTTAAAAATTGCCGAGTGCATTCTGCTTACTTTCAAAAACAAAATCACCAGCANTTTATTTAGAAACACGCAATTTTCACTTTATAAATTTGAATTCGAATTTTTATTTTTTCCGAAATTCCCATAAGCAGACATTTCTCATAGGCGGACAAAAAGTACATAGGCGGCCATCGGTGTCCGCTTATGCGAGCTTTCACTGTGCTATTTAATAAATATTTCATGCGTGCAAACGCCACGTATACGAGTGTTGGCGAGCGATAGGCACAGATTTCCAATTAGCAACTCTGGAATTTATTAAAAATCTTGTCTCAAAATTTAACAAAATAAATTGTGTTAGCCTTACAGCCAATTCCATATACATAAGCAAATGATTTTGATTTTTAGAATTTTACATGAAAATTGACACAAAAAATAAAAATTATAAATTACAATTTCAGTAGCGAAAATTTGGCCAATATTATGAACGCTTTCTATTTAAAAATTGCCGAGTGCATTCTGTTTACTTTCAAAAATAAAATCACCAGCTAATTTCAATAAGCATTCGATTTACATTTTATTTGTCACTATTGTACGAATATTATTATGTTAATCCAGTTTCACGTGAAGTGATATCATTTCATATTGTTATAATAAGCTTTGCCATGATTTTATATCATAAATGTCCATTTGATTAGGATTCCTAAAATATTCTAAACGGCAAACATATTTTCTGCGTTTTGTGTACTCTACTTCTTCGTAAAATATTACAGCGAATCAGTACTCACTTCGCAACTACATCATTGGAGGAAAACACATTTTTGACAGCACCATGTCATAACCTCTATGAACTTTGGGTGAAACTGACTGTTACATGCATATGTGTATGTATGAAAGCAACAAAAATCGAAAATGTCGTTATTCACATTGAGTTTGATTGTCCATCTAAATAAGAAGCACACTTAAGATGAGAAATAAATTTAACTTGAGTAGTTAATAATGGAAATAAATTTTAGAATCACTTATGGGCATAAAGGTGAACGCTTGCAAGGCATTATGAATGTCATAAATATTTAACATATATTCAAGTGAGCCTTGTGAGCAGGGCTTTAAAATCTGAGCAAAAGTTTCAAAAAGCTTATTTTACACATACATTTATGTAGATACGTACATAGATACATTGAACGCTCAAAGTCAACCTGAGAAGGACACTCTGGCCAAAATTTACGTTGATAGATTTTAATGATAGTGGGCTTAAAATGTTTGCTATTGATTGCCCTTTATGGGCTTAATATGGCGGCTGGAAATATGAGATAAATCGAGATCTCAAATTAAAACGTAAGAGGTTAGCTTAATTCAATATGGTGGATCGAAGGTGGCGCATATATATATATATATATTTTTTTTTTTTTTTTGGTATAAGATTTTGCATTTAGGATTTTTTTCTGATCGCTAGTTATGATTATTTTAAATTTTATCCAGCTTCATCCCGGATGTACATAAGAGTGGTCGAAGAATGCCTGTTAAAAACTAAAGCGCGAATTTTAATGCTCTCACACCCTATTTCCGTTCTATACCGAAAAAATATACCTCTGCTTGTTTTCGCAAAGCGCTGAAAAATATGAATGCATTTTATATGAGAAAAAAATGGTTGAATTGGCATAGAATTCGGATCGGATGTGGGCACCTTCTATTGCCATACTTCCACTCGGTGAAATCCAGGTTCGATCCTGGCCAGAACAGGTTTGGTTATAACAGCTCAAATAGACAAAATAAAACTTCCGTAGTTTTACTAGCTAG
The DNA here is from genome assembly GCF_001687245.7 of Rhagoletis zephyria. NCBI lineage: Eukaryota > Metazoa > Arthropoda > Insecta > Diptera > Tephritidae > Rhagoletis > Rhagoletis zephyria. The sequence goes on along the minus strand of NW_016184879.1, from coordinate 267 downwards.
TTTTGCTGGCTAGACGAAGCTNTGAGAAGGACACTCTGGCCAAAATTTACGTTGATAGATTTTAATGATAGTGGGCTTAAAATGTTTGCTATTGATTGCCCTTTATGGGCTTAATATGGCGGCTGGAAATCTGAGATAAATCGAGATCTCAAATTAAAACGTAAGAGGTTAGCTTAATTCAATATGGTGGATCGAAGGTGGCGCATATATATATATAAATTTTTTTTTTTTTTTTGGTATAAGATTTTGCATTTAGGATTTTTTTCT
>NW_016184878.1:0-5076 GCF_001687245.7 Rhagoletis zephyria | reverse complement strand
CACCTGCGTTCTCGCGGGTACATTCTCTTTGATGTACCTTACTGCCTCCGTTTCGGCCTAGAAACCGCTTGCATAGTCTGTTAGGTGAGAGGATAACTTTAGGTTAGCGTCTACGATAGAACCGTGACCGAATGTTCTTTCCTTCCAGAACCCCAGGGCACGCAGTCTGATGGCGCTATTAGCAGCTGAATTTTCGATAAAGATATCTATGGGTAATAAGTCACGAAGGACGTTCAAAACGTCCTACGGACAGGATCTCATTGCACCTGTTACGCTAGCAACTGATGACCTTTGAATTCCGCTTAGCTTTTTAACTACGTAATCCTTAGTAAGGGCTGGCCACCATATCAAAGCTTCATATTCATCTTACTACGAGTAAATAATACATCGACGGCTGAGTGGAAGATCGGCCTATCTCGACAGCCGGTTCGTAATCGCCCTATCTCAGAAAATGGCTCAAGAACGCCCTACTTCAGAATTTGATTCAAGAACGCCCGATCTCAACTGAAAATATATTGAAAATACGTTGATATTGGCGTTTTGAAAGCGGCAGCTGGGATAGGCAGTTTTTGAACCGAATTCTGAAATAGGGCGTCGTCAATGGAATTAACTGCTTTGATTCGAATTAACTATTATACAATGCAGGTCAATGATCTTCAATTGATTTCCCGCCTGCTGGTGTTTATCCATAATATTCTGCAAATTAATTTTGTGATAGTTATTTTCAAATTAAATGTTCCACATCGATTGCTGTAAATCCATCCATATGTAAATACATACATACATATGCATCTACTTTTATAAAATTTGCAAATGTCTTCTTTTTTTAATGACTCAAACAAGCCGCGATCAACATAATTGTTTTATGGTGATGTTAAATGGCAATTTATTATGTATTTTTTTTTATTGTCATCTTCGAACTGCATTGCTGCTAATGTCACGCACAAGCAGAGCAGCCATCGAAGTCCGTTGGTCATGTCTGCCTGCATGTCATATGCACACAAGATATTTGTTTACGTGTATCTGGTATTGTAGATAATAGCCCGCTTATAAATTGACACCATTTCGATCGTTTTTTGTTTTATTGCCACCTTTGCAAATCTTTGCTTTCAGCGTACGCGGCATACATATGTATATGAATTACAGTGTGTGTCAGTCAAAATCGTACAGTAGTTTGAAAATAAATTTGTAACAATTATAAATAAAAAGTTGTAAAATTTGGATCAAAATTTCACACTTTTTAATCAGAACTTATAGCTTGCAGTTTTATAGCACATTTCATTTTAATGTAATAAAGTGTTACTTTCGCTAGTCGCTACAAAATTTTTTGACGGTGTTGCACATTTTCTTCTATATAATGAATGAACAATGTATATTTCTATATGGAAGAAAATGCGCAACACCCGCAACAAAAAATTCAAATTTGACTATAACAATGCATACCCAAAAAAAATGTAAAAATTCTGAATGAGACGTGTGACATTTTGATGGAAATTTGACATTTTTTTTTAATTGTTAATTAAAATTAAAAATTAATAAAATTGAAATAAAACAAAATATTTTCAAAATATGGAAAAACATTTACTGTACGATTTTGACTGACACTCACTGTATGTATGTACAAACTTACATACATACATACATATGTATGTGTATCAATGCATGTAAATATATAAATTTTAGTCATCTTTCCTATTTGTTTACACCTTAGCCGTCTGACGTCTCTTTGTTTTCTTTACTTTGTAGTTCGCCTAGACCCAACTTCAAAACAAAGTAAAGACATTAAATCGTCTCATGAATTCGAGTTATTTCTAGGGTACGAATTTCGGCAAAAGTAAGTTAACCAGATGCTGGAGGGTATCTCTTAAGCTCATTCATACATACATACATATGTACATACCTACACACACACTTTCGCATACATTTACATATACATATATGTATGTGACAGCGTTGGATGCCATTAATAAATCGGTGCTAAATAATTATGTTTATTTATGATGTGTTTTTTTGTGAATTTTTTTATGTATTCGAACGTGCGACACTTAAAAAATTGCTATTGATTATAAATACAAATGAGCCAATGTTAAGTGAAACTATTTATAAAAGAAAGAAAATATGTTGTGTCCATTTTTTTTTTTGTTATTATTTTTGTTAAAATTTCGCGAACAATCTAATTTTGTGGATTATCAGCAACAGCGATAGTCAATATTCGGCAACATAAAGGAAGTGTAAACATAAAATAAAGAAGCTACTTCCTAATTTTAAAAATATCTTTAGTCTTTATTTCGTTTTGTATCCTCTGTTATACTTATGTATGTATGTACTAGCAGAGCCGGCTGGTGGTTGTCAGAAGGCATATTTCCATTGCCGTCTTAAATATATTTTTATATACAATGTACATATGTATTTCGGTATGTGATTCCAATTAGATTGGAGTTGATAGAAAAAATAATTTTTATTTAAATCTAAACTTTACGATAATGGCTAACTGTTTTTATTGAATTCCACTAAATTGGAAACCAGGTGAATTTATATGCTTAGTGAGGATATTGCGATGGTTACGGCTTTTTTTTTTTTGTAAAGGTGGCACAAAACATCGAAAGCCGAAAAGTGTAGGACTCGCCTTTCGGCTCACCGCACTAAAAACCCACCGCTGCTCCGTTTCCTTAACACCGTGGAACTACCGTGAGGTAAATGGTCGAGCACTTCTTATGCAGTTGCCCAGTTTCGGCTAAGAACAGAGCAAGGCAGGCACTTCTTTAGCTCTCTTGCGGAATTAAATTACCTGATGTATTAATAAAGCCAATCAATCCTACTCTTCAAAATAGTTCGATGCAAAATAGCAAGGTCTAAGTGAGTTGGTTATTTGAACTGACTGCCACACCAAACTAATCTGAGCTAGTGAGTCTCTGTTCCACTCAGCTTAAAATGATAATATATATCATAGTCCGTTTCAAGATTGTCTGACTACCTTATTTTAGAGAATTCCATAAAGTCTTCTATACCATATGTATGTAATTATTAACCAAAGCAGCATCTATGTTCATACGAAGAGGAATCTAGGCGAAGAAGACGGCCGCTGATCGGGACTCTGATCGTAATTCCGATTGTCTATCATAGCGCCTCGGGATTTTTTTTGCAGGAAATGCTTTTACCAGTATTAAATATCTGGCCTGCCTAAATTTTTGATTAGCTTTATGACTTAACATTTTATGACTCAGTTTGTGGAAAACATTTGCCGCTTTTCACAGATAAGCTTACGGAAACCCATTTATTGCCTTTGCTGGGCTATTTATATGTGTGTATGTAAAATTCCACCAGTTCCATCAGAATTGGGAAGAACCTCTCCGAGCCGTTTGATACCAACGAAGCTTCAGAAGGGCGACCCCCTTTGCGTGTGATTTCTTTAATCTGATGTTGGAGCAAATAATAGGAGCTGCAGATCTGAACTACTCAAGTATAATTTTTTTACAATCGCTGTCTCTGTTCTGCTTTCTCGAAATTAGATGGAGAGAGTCTGGTGGTGAATGGTGAAATGAGAAGTGCGCATCCTATCTACAATGAAAACATCTGTTTAAGCGGCCTTTGGAGTATTCGAGAGAAAGATTCCGCGGCAGATTTACACGCATTTGCGCGTTGGCGACGGTGAATTCAGCAGACGATGGCACGATAAGTTGCAGGAGCTTTACAATGATGTAGACATAGTGCGGGGGATCAAAATACAGTGGCTTCGCTGGGCGTCCGTGTTGTACGAATGAACACAAACTCTTCTGCCAACTCGTAACCAGCGGTGCTAGCAGAGAAAGAGGTTGACCTCCTCTGTGAGGCAAATACAAGGTGGAGAAGGAGCCTGACATTTCCAATTGGCTTCAGGTAGCTCAAATCGCTTAGGCAGTTACAATTCAGAAGAATTACCAGACCAGAATGGTAGCAGAAGAAGAAATACTAGACCAGGTTAGGTTAAGTAAGGTAGGCTGTAGTGGCTGCTTAGTGGAGACACACTTCTCATTCCGTTTCTAGAAATAAAGCGCGGGATATCGCAGATTCAAGTCTGATAGACATTCAAAAAGTGTTGGTGGAGACAACGGTGTCTGAGCGTCGAAAATGCCGGATGATGATAGAGCAGGGTCTTTCCCAATTACATTCATACCAGGAAATGGCGGGTAATGATTCCTACAATCATCCTGAGTTGAGGGCTTTCCAAATGAAAAATTAACGATAGCGCTGGTTTTTCCTTAGTCCATCGAAAGCCAGCCTATGTACATATATGTGTTGGTTATGTAGTCCAACTTTTCTTTGTCAGTTTGGTGAAGTAGGCTTAAACCTATAGTTTGAAAAATCATAGGGGGCTTGGGTGGCAGATGGAGCGATCCAGCTCTTGCCAGATTAGAACTGTATCTTGAATCTGAGTATCTAAAATTAAACATCGCTCATTCCTGATTTAAGTTTTCCGGAAGTGTTTAAAAAGATATAGAAAATAATTGAAAAAACAACTGTTTGTTTTATTTTTTAATAATACATATATGTAAAAATATATACTTTATTGTTTTGCACAAACTATTGTACAAATTCTTGTGGGTATGTATTTGGATGTAAATATTACAAAATATTACCTTTATTTCAATATATCAAAATATATTTATACATAAATAATAAATAATAATAATAGTGCGATAATTTTTGGAAGAGCATCGTTAAAAACCGAAGCAATTATACAAATTTTTCAACACTTTTTGAAATTGCATATCAAATGGTGCCAAAATATCGAATGATTTTCTTCGGTTTTCAATTGAAAAATAGCAATTTGTACTTAAAAGCTAGAAACCAAAATTTATCACAAACAAATAAATTTGTGGTAAATTTCTCCTCGTAAATGCTAATGAAATGTGCCTTTGTGCATTAGAAATATGAAAGTAAGTAAAAAAAAATGAACTCTGTTCAATGAAAGCGCCAGATGGACAGATGGATCTGCATTTGGCCAGTTTGAGCTGCTTGTCGCCGACGATGAAGGTGATGCGATGCGTTGCGATGCGATGGGATGTGAAGTGATGTTTGGAAGCCTTCAATTGGCAA
>NW_016184877.1:0-5077 GCF_001687245.7 Rhagoletis zephyria | reverse complement strand
AATTTATCTCCAAGTTTCTGGAAAAATACCATTATTTCAAGTATTAATTCAAATTTTGAAAAGTTTATTTTTTTCTTCACTTAATTGAGATAACATTTGATATAAAATAGAATCATTTCCTCTTGCTGAATTAAGATTTCTGCTATTTAAAAATTTATGAAAATTTTCCAAATTCATTTCGTTTAATGATTCATCAGTCATATTAAAAGCCTTATTATTATTAATTTGAGTGTTATTTTGTCTAGAAATAAATGATTAATATTTAATTTTATCTTGTGATTCCCAAGAATTATTTACTTTTATATCGCATTTATATTTTTAAAGATTTTTAATTTTAGACCACATTTCTTTTGAATTTGACGGATTTAAAATTTGATTGATAAGATCATTAAAATGATTTTGTTTTTGAGTTTCAATATGATCAGAAAGACTTTTTTTTCAGCCAAAGCTAATAATTCACAATTTTGAATAGTTTTATATCGATGATATTTTTTACGAGCCGCATTTCTTAATCTAAAAAGTTTATTAGAAGTTTCAGTCCACCATTGCTTTGGAACATACTTATTTGAAGAATTTATTTTAATTATATTCTTTTTAATTATATTTCGGCAAGAATTTGTAAAATCTTCTAAATTGTTTCCCACTTTAAGATTATTCATATCTTTAAATAATTGTTTATTAAGTAGTTTTGATTCTTGATATAATTTGAAATTTTCATTAATAGTTAGTATAATTGGGTTATGATTGCTGTTAGTTAATTTAGGTAATATTTGCCAATTATAATTTATGTTTGTATTAATAAAAGATACATCTATGGCTGAAGTTGAAAGGGTATTGGTAGAAAAAGTAGGAGAACCGTCATTCAGGCAAAAAAAATTATAATCAGATGCAATATTTTCAAGAATAGTTACTTTCTGATTTGTAGAATGTCTATCCCAACTAGGAGCTTTTGCATTTAGATCTCCTTCAATAAAAGTTATATTTAAGATGTCTGGTAAAATTGAAAATTTTCTCTAATTCATTTTCAAAAATTTTATTTGAAATATTTGGTGCGCAATATATGCTAATAATATTTATATTTTTCTTTAAATTAAGTGTAGTGATCCCAATGTTCTCTAAATTACTATTAATTTTATATGTAGAATATTTAATACTTCTCTTCAAAAAATTCCGGTTAATAAAAGTATAATTATAGTTATAAATACTAGTATCTTTATTATTCTTAAGCCAAGTTTCCGATAAAATTGCAATATCAATGTTATTATTTGTTAAACAAAGTTCTAATAATTCTTCGTAGAATTTTCATCATTATTGAAATTTTCGTTATTATTAATTAAAGTATTATTAAAAATATTATTAATTTTAATTAAAGTTAATCGTATATTATTAAAAAGTTCCATAGTATTATAATTTAATCTGTCTTCAATATTATTTGAAAGATGTTTAGTTATTGCTTCATTTAGTTCATTAAAAGTATTTTGAGTATTGACAATTTCTTTATTATCATTATGAATAGAATCAGAACTTTGAGTTTGAATAGAATCTTTCCATGCCTGCATTGTTTGGTACGCGTTAGCTTCTTCTCTTAATCTGTTATGATTTTTTTTTTAATAATTTTTGAATAAGGATTAATGCTGTGAATGAAGTTATTTGTATCAGAGTTATTGATTGTGTAATTATTTTTATTTTTATTTTTATGGGATATAATAAGAAAGTCTTCAAAGTCAAAAGAAGTCTTCATTATAATTATTTAAAAGTTCAAATCTATTTCCTAATATAGATGTTACTTTCTTTTGAGCTTCTTTAAATGAAAGATTTTCTACTGTCATAGTCCTTCGTATTATGAAAGCTTCTAATCTTGCTGGGCATTGTTTATAAGTTGAGGGATGATTGTCTTTACAATTAAAACAGATAATAGGCNTATATAATTCATCAGTTAAAATTTCTGTTGGTATGTTAAAAATTATACCCATTTTAGAAATATTATAACTTAGAATTTTTGGATCATAACATTCTTGAACAATTATTTTATCTTTGCAAATTTCATTACGGTTTGAAAATTTTTACATATAATTTTAGTTCTGCCGTAACCTACCTTTAATACGTCCTCTACATCGATATAATTTAATTTTAATAATAATTTTGTTACCGTAATAGAGTTAATGGGTCTTCTTTCTTTCTAGATTAGGCTTTGTGTCAATACATACAATAAAAGGTCCGTTGCAATCTTTGTCATAAAAATAATATTCCTTATTGCATTCATTTAGAAAATCTTTAGTAAGTTCATTGATGATCTTGGTGGTTTGATTTTTTGGTGGATTAATAGATGATGATGATGATAAAGTAAGAGGCTTTATGAAAATAAAAGATTCATTTTTATATGAACTATCTTCTAATCTTGATTTCTTTCCCTTTCTCTGGAAATGGATTTTTTCCTTTGCTTCTGTTTGTTCCTATCTATTACTGAAGAGCCAGATGGCATAATTTAAAAAATTACTTATAAAAACGCGTAAAATATTAAAAATCCGATTAGAAAATACAGTGCCGGACAAAAGTATTGGCACAGAGAATTTTTCGCAATATCTGAAAAGTTTTTTATTATAATTTATTTTCGATAATTTTTTATAAATATATAGTTCGTCCTACACCAAAAATAATTAAAAACTTGAAAAGATGAATTTTGTGCAAAACTCAGGAAAATTCAATAAATTTGCATACTTATTTGCAACTTTCTATTCAGATTTTTTAGAAAAATTCTAAGTATGCAGTTTTATAGCTCAACTAATTTTAGTATAACAAAGTGCAAGCTTGAAGGTGCTAAAAAATCGCATTGATTTTTGGCATTTTTTTTTCAGTCAGGTTCTTCCGTACAAAGTATGTTCGACAATTATTTTTTGTATGGAGAAAATGAGCAACACCTTCTACTAAAAAAATGTCCAAAAATCAACGCAATTTTTTGGATACTTCAAACTTGCACTTTGTTATACTAAAATTAGTTGGGCTATAAAACTACATACTTAGAATTTCTCTAAATATATGAATAAGAAGTTGCAAATTAGTATGCAAATTTATTGAATTTTCCTGAGTTTTGCACAAAGTTTAGAGATTTTGTTTTTATGTTTTTTTGGTGAAGTACGAACTATATTTTTATTAAAAAATATATATATATATATATAAAAACTTTGCATATATTGCGAAAAATTCTCTGTGCCAATAATGTTGTCCGGCTCTGTATATATAATAAAACTATTCGATAAATAGTAGTTAGTTTTATATTAGTTTAAAACTATATACATACAGTGACGAACAAAAGTATTGGCACAGTGAATTTTTCGCCATATATGCAAAGTTTTTTACTGTAATTTATTTTCGATAATTTTTTATAAAAATATAGTTCATTTTACACCAGAAAACGTAATAATAAAATCTCTAAACTGTGTGCAAAACTCAGGAAAATCCTTTAAATTTGCAAACTAATTTGCAACTTTTTATTCAGATTTAAAAAAAAATTCAAAGTATGCAGTTTAATAGCCCATTCAAATTTAGTATGACAAAGTGCAAGTCTAAAGTTGCTAGAAAATCGCGTTGATTTTTGGCAATTTTTTTAGTGGAAGGTGTTGCTCATTTTCTCCATACAAAAAATAATTGTCGAATTACTTTGTATGGAAGAACTTGCGTGAAAAAAATTACCAAAAATCAATGCGATTTTCTAGCGACTTCGAACTTGCACTTTGTTATTCTAAATTTGAATGGGCTATAAAACTGCATACCCAGAATTTTTCTAAAAAATCTGAATAAAAAGTTGCAAATAAGTGTGCAAATTTAATGAATTTTCCTGAATTTTGCACAAAGTTTATAGATTTTATTATTATGTTTTCTGGTGTAGAATGAACAATATTTTTACAAAAAATTATTGAAAATAAATTAGAATAAAGAACTTTGCATATATTGCGAAAAATTCACTGTGCCAATTCTTCTGTTCGGCACTGTATACGTAAATATATTTGATGTTATTTTTAATTTTTTATATTTTTGAGCTCAATATTTTTTTCGATACAACTGTTTACTTCGATTGAAGAAATTGTAATGTGAAATAAAAGTTTGGAAGAAAAATTGTTCGACAGTCACACCCCTTCCAGAACAGACTGTGTAAATACTCCATATTTTACAGGTAGCTTTAAAGTATAAACAGAACCAAATCGGTGTGCGAATTTCGTCGATCGGAGCGATGCCGCTGGGTGATGTTCGCCGCAACATTTCGCCCAGTAAAACAGAACATATACGAAATTCGTATCAAGTGAATGACAAACAAAAAATATAAAAATACAAAACCGAAAAGATGAATCACCAAATTTTGCCATTCTGATTATCGCTGATGATTATCTGCTAGAAAAACGAGGAAACAAAGCTACTTTTCCACTGAAAGCTGATTTTATGATCGGCGGCAGCGGCATAATTAAAAATAAATCTATTCTTGCCGAATTTCGTCAGACAAACTTCGTCGTCGCTTTGGTTGTGGGAAATCTCATATACTGCAGTGTGTTTTAATGTTGGCAGCGAACTTTCTTCCGACGAATTTCTCTGAGCGATTTGATTCTGTTTTTACTTTTACCTGGTGTATTGGGTAAAGTTTCTATGAATTTCTGAACAGCAATGTGAAAATTTTACCGTATTCTACTGTTAATTTTTGCGTACGTGTGAGTTTTTTTACAATTCCAATGTTTGTTTATAGGAAATTCTCGAAGTAATTTGTGATTGTGTTTCAGATTTGAAAACTAAAATGTCCCTACCAGAATAATTTACCCTATACTCCAATGCAATTACATTTTCGTTTTCAAATCTCAAACACAATTACAAATTACTTCGAAAATCCAGCCGCCCTGGTGGCGCCATCTTTTATGAAATCGCCACGTTTTATCCTGTATGAGTAAGAACCTTAAAAAATCTACCAACTTCTACCATTTTTTTATGTAAAATATACCACTATTAATTTTTTTTAACTCCGTGCACTGCGCTAGACTACATACATACATATCGTCGTTTAGAGTACAAAACCGCGTATCGTCATTCTGCAAAA
>NW_016184876.1:0-5077 GCF_001687245.7 Rhagoletis zephyria | reverse complement strand
GGAAAGATGCCACAAAAATATTTGCTCAATTTTATTCAAAAGTTTAGTTGTAAAATTTTATTTTGTTTGAATATTTTGATATCTTGTTTGCAGCAGCGCCATGAAGCTCAAAAGTTAAATAGAAAATTCAAAATCCGCTCCAAAACGCTTCTGAAACACTTTCATATGGATACAGTAATTTGAAAGCTTCACCTAGCTCGGAACAGCTTCGCTCGGCTCGGCTCCGCTTTCTGTGTGAACATACCATTACTGTGTGCACGTGTGCACGTATTATTTATTTATTTATTTGAGTCTATGAATTTCAATCCTTACAGACTATGAACAATTGTAACTTAGTACAAACTATTAATATACATTTCATATATATTTCAATAAAACTATAATACAGAATTCAGGAAATTAAAAAAAGCAGTCCTTGAAAGGGAAAAATCCAGATCAGCAGTACTAATAAGGGAATTCAATTCACGTAAAGCGCGAGTAATGGGAGCATTACTGGCGAACTTAGTTTTAAAGTTATCCACATAAAAAGGGTAGAAGTTCCGAAGAGATCGCCGGCGAACATTAAATCGAATCCATTCCAACAAGTAAAGACAATCAATGACTCCAGTTATGATATAATGGGTAAAGGTACTGTGCCTGTCCTAGACCTACGAGCTCCTAAGGCCTTGAGGCTCATAAGCAAGAGACGAGCAGAATAGGATGATTGAATAGGTGATTGACTCGGTTTTTCAAAACCGGTTTGCGCCGGTTTTTTCGACACCTATTTTATTTGAATTTATTTATCAACAAAGAATTCTTCTTCTTCTTCTCGGCCTCTCTCTTCTGTGTTTTTCTTTAGTACAATAAAAATTGGTCCGTATGAAGACACATAGAATACATTAGAAAACACACAGGAAATAAACTACACAGAATCAAATAAAAAATAAATAAATAAGTAGATAATAAATAATAAATAATTCTTAATTCTATGTAAACTCTACTAACTGAAATTCTGATAGTCTGCTTGGGTTCTTAGAGAAGTTTAAATATATGACAGTTTTATGGTTGCTTTTATTTAATCTGCCTCTTAGTGCAGTCGGTTTTTTTTTAATATTGATTTTTGAATATCGAATATAGCGATTTTTTTTACCGAACAAAACATTCCCTTCCACAGGGTTGAGTGAAAGATCGAACACACTTTGCACCGTGCAAGGGCCATAATAAAAGCTATCGATACTGTTAAAAACTGTATGAAAACTAAAAATAGAACCGATTTATCCGATTTTTCCTTAATTTCAAAATCGGGTTACGGTTTTTTTTTTTAATTTCAATTTTTCGAATAACTCGAAATCCGGTTTTGGAAAAAAGGCCAATAATCCAACACTCTACCACGTATGTTTGTATGTAAATGTAGGTACCTTAGACCGTACCACAAGCAAACAAAAAAAAATTCGCCATACTCCCCTGAGCCTAAAATATCCTTTTGCAAGTCGGCTCTTGGACAAAAAACGTTTTTTTACTTTTTTCGGTGACACATTCGGCAATAAAAACATTTTTTTTTCTTTAAGTTCCACTGGAATAATCGAAATACTTCCTCAGCAAAAGTTTAGTAATTTTTAGAGAGCTGTAATTTACTGACATTAGGGTAGCACGTTAGGGTGATACGAACAGATATCTAGTAGATAAGTACCAAAACGAGGTGCATAAGGTTAATGAGCTTTGGAACAAGAATATAGATAATCATACTTTAAGATCCGACTGTTAATTTCGGAGATATAACGAAAAATGTTAAAAAGGCAACCCCTACTTTCGTTTTTGTCGCCGAAATGAATTTTGAAATTGCCATGCCCAACATTTCAGATTCGAAGGTCTGCGGCGAACTTTCTTCTGTCGTACAGTCTAATATACATATGTACATATATATTTATACATATGGATATTTATCTACATCTGTAGTCGTCCTTATAAATATCGTATGCAAGCACAAAGGATCTCTTGAAGAACTTTACTACTTCAGATACTCCATATATAGTACATGTATGCGTGCATGCATAAATATATAAAAATTTGCATATATGTACATTAGTGTGGTCCAAAATAAGTAAAGTCCGAATATTAATGCTCTCACCTCCTAGGATTGTTTTTTATCGAAAAATAGAGTATTATTTGTTATTTTGAAATCAACAAATATTTACTGGTCGCTCAAAGTTTTCCTTGTATTTTATATGGGGAAAAAAACTTTTCGTAGAAAATCAAGATCGGGAAACTCTTATTTTCTTCATGATGCTTCTAATAAAAATACCCAACTGTTTATTTAACCATTTTTTAATACTAAAGCTTTTTATTTATCCATCGTTGCTCTTTCTGGCATTTTCTGCAGCTTTTGGGGTATACTTTTTCGGTATAGAATAACCCTAGGGGGTGAGAGCATAAAAATTCCGACTTTACTTCTTCGCATACATTTTTGCACCACCCTTACGCGTATACTTGTTTACACATTCAGAAAATATCTATGTACTTGTGCTCAATTATATGGGAACCTTAAGTGCATGTTTCAATAAGCATACATACATATGTACGAGTATGTATTTGTTTGTGCTGCTTTGCCGATTTATTTATGCATTTCGAATTTAATGATTTTGCAAAAATTTACAGTTGTTAAGGCACTTTGAAGTGCTTACTGAAGAGAAAGTAAATAAGAGAAAGTTAAATAATCTTAATTCACATGTAGATATGTACATATACATATATTTACGCTCAATTGCGTTGAAATCTCCTATGATTTATTTCGAAGCAGTAAACATATATATACATATGTACATATTTAATAATAAATGCAACGCATGCAACCTTCACCGATATAGGCTGAATAGTGTCTGAGATCCGTTTATTTTAGTATTTACTTTAATATGATAAACCACATATGATTACTCACTGGTAAATACTACATTTACATTTATATGTTCTTTATGCTAAACCGCACTTAAAGTATAGATACCTATGTACATACAAACATAGATATGTAAACAAACTTATATATTTGTAAAGTAATAACTGTGTACTGTAAGGGTGCTTTTGTCAACGCTAACATTGCTTCGTATGTTCTCTGCGGGCGGGGGCATGGAGTCAACAAAACAAGCATAAGGTGTATACAGTTATACTAGTTCAGTTATGTTGAGCCTTACTGACTCTGATAGAAGAAAATAATCGGTTGAATCCCACCTCAGGTCTCTCGTGGTGGATGACTTATAAACTAATTTCCAAGAAGCTGGTTACGATGCTGTCGGTTACGCGGACGAACTGCGAGTGCAGCTCTATGCGAGATATGTAACTGCTGTGCCAATGGGTAACATGGGACGACTAAAGCTGTTCTGAACTGGAATGGCTATATCACACCATAGTCCGACCGATTGTAACTTATGCTTCCTTTGTATGGTGGCCAACAAATTTGTAATAGACTGCCATTTTATGTTTTAGCAAATTGCAAAGGTTGACACTACTCTCGAAAGGAGCTATAATCTGAAAATTTCAGTTCAAAATCCCAGACCTCAATTTGACCCCACAAATATAAGGCGGAACAGGTGCGGATGTCTGTGCACCCGGCACTAACACTCCATTGGAATGAGCATTTGGTCCACAATCTTTCACGATGAAATTGTAACAGTCTCAACCTGTACCATATTGAACCTTGAAAATGGTTAGAAAAAGGCCTTTTTCGTTACCTTTTCAGAAATCCCGGTTGCCGTAAGCGCCATTTCCGATAGCACGATCACCTTCGTTCTGGTCAGGGAATACTTTGACACTCTTCCAACTCTTGGCAGCAAGAAACCCGGTAGCACTTCACTGGGTACCAGGAAACTGCAGGATTGAAGGTAACGGGGTCGGCGGCGAACTGCCTGTTTTTGCGGAACCGGAACTATTTTGCGGAATCAGTTGTCTCTTCTCGAGACACAGTGATTAAACTTAGAACGCAGTAAGTACTGTGGAGCGGAGGCTTTTAAACAACCACGACCTTTTGTGTCTATTTTTGGTAAATCTTGCCTAACCGGTAGTAACCACCTCCGCTCCGTTGATTGAACTCTCCGCCAAGAAGGATTTACGTCTTTGTTTTGAAGAGGGGGAGACGTTGCTGCACTTTAAATTCTTCTAAAGTCGAACATCAGGAACTCGTTTACCAATAAGTTATAAGCATTTATTAGAGAACCTGTTAGTATCTTGGGCCGTCAGAATTAGGAACTTATCAAGGGGGAAAAAAGGCATCCAGGTCGCAGTATCTCTTTTTTTCTAATGTACCCTTTCAATTTAGTAATTGACTAACTACCACAGAAAAAAAGTAAGTGCGCCTGGGCCTCACTGGAGAAGTGAAACTTACGTTACATTACGGTGACCATCCATTCTGTTTTTTGCAGGACCGTACTGTTATTCAAAGGTCTGTCCTGCGTAATTTTCAAAACAGATAAACCTGAAAATGTACTGATTTTTTCCAAGTGTCCGGCATTGTCCGGCATTTTATTCGATATTATATTATTATAATAACTATAATATTAATATTATATAAAATTAACGGAAATGGATGGATTTTTTCAAAAAAGTGTTGTTTGATACTTTTCCCAATCTCCCAATCAAAAAATATATAACTTGTGGCGACTTCAATGAAAGTTATTAGTGCTACAGTCGACCATTTTGCATTTTGTTGTCAAAGTCGGAAAGTGGGATTTTCAATCAACTACACAGTTTTATTTTTTTATTTTTTTCATTATTTTTAAAATTCGATAAAAAGGACATATCATTACCGTAAATTTTGAGCCTAAGATAATGAAAATCGGATTAGAAATATAGATGTTATGGAGCGCAAATCATATATTATTGTAAGTGGCACATAAATACAACAAACAAATAACTGCGAAAAGTATCAAAAAAAATGTTTTTCGAGAAAAAATCTTGAAAGCGCCTCTTTGAAAAAATTTGTATTGTTATCGTTTTGAACGATTCAAAGTTTTCCTATAAAATAATCTTTTAAAGATGTTCACTTTACGTGTAAGCTATGGTAATTATAATATGTTTTGCTATACTTTTATAAATATGTATTCATTTCAAA
>NW_016184875.1:0-5078 GCF_001687245.7 Rhagoletis zephyria | reverse complement strand
CCATTTGGTTTCGAGCTAACTGTAAAAATTTCAAAGTGGAGTACAGAAGATTTCTACCCATTTCCCTCAGCTTGAGATCTGCAAACTGAAAATTCTACATAGAACCATAGTTTGAGCATATCGATCGCCGCTGTCCGGAAAAAAATCATAATTTTTTTTTTAACAAAACAGTATCCCAAGGACATGGTTTCCACCTGAGATATGTATCACACTTGAACGAAGAGCAGCTTGTTTCATCTCTTTATTCAAATATATGTATATTGGACATTCCAACGTGTCTTGTTAACTTGATAAAAAATAGGCGTCTATCTCGCATTACGGCTGTGTTTATTGCTGTAAGGACAACACAAGGCCATGAGCAACGCAAGAAAGGTGAAGACCGCAGAACTGGAGCTGGCTGTTATAAATTATTTTAATATATCTATGTACTATATTGTTATTAACAACTTTTAATATTTCGTATTCAGAAGAGAATGGGATTTTCGGACCTTTGGGGTTGGCAACACTGATCGTGACCCGCGGGAACAGCTTACATCTCTAGTTCAATCCCAATTTTTTACAGAGTTATAGAAGCCTACTCATAACGTTGAGCTAAGCTCTCAACTTCTTAAGCAGCTCCGAAGAAAAATTTAAGATTTCATTAAAAATATGAACATGGAAATATTTTTATGATCTTAAAAACTCATTTATGTATGTATAAAGATTACTTATACTTCTACTATATAAAGATTATAATCCTAAAATCCATTATATTTTAAGTAAAAATACCAGCTTCAAAATCACTCAACTATGAAAACCGCCAGCGGCAGTTAAGCAACCAAAACTTGACGTCTTACACGCCTTGCTTGCTTTCAAAACGGCCATGTGTCACCAATGCAGATTACCAATACTTAACAGTTGTAATATTTTTATGTGTATAAATGTTAGGAAGCATTCGTGGCTGCCACATTAAATTTGTTGTCAGCGAGCTGCATTGAGAGTCGAGTTGAGTGACATTGGCATACAAAAATGTACTTTCTATCTTTCTACAATACATTTTTGAATTTCTTTCATAGCGACGCGTGCGCGCGCGCAGAACGGTTGGCCTTGCTTGAGGCTTTAATTTTAATAAGTGTGAACCATGAGTTCATATACATATCTACAGTTGCTTGGCATAATTTTCTACACATTACGAGTATTCAATGGATTAATTCAATTGTTTAACATTGTAAGCTTAAAAGCTTTTTAAACGCGTTTTATGCGATATTATACTTGTTAACTATACAAAAATTCATACATATATTTTAAGTAGATATGATTAATGTTTATGGTTTTTTAATGATTGACCCCATTACTACCTTCATAGGATCGATATGTAACGGTTTGCATAGCTGAAATTCAGCTTTTCATTAAGAATGTCATAATTTCTTTATTATTAAAAACGAAAACTTTTATGCCTTCCTTAAAAAGCAAGCAAAACAACTCATCAAAATTAATACAAAAGATATGATTNTTGTGACCGGTAAATAAAGTTTCTGTCAATTTTCAACCCTTTTCGCATTCTGTGTACTCTTGTAACCGGTAAATTTTGTTACCATCTCATAAGCTGATAACAAGGTATTGCCAATTTTAAGTTTTTACATGGCTTTGTAAAGAATAATATTTGTAGTTAAAAAAAAAAAAAAAGTTTTGCAGGCACATTGTATGTAAATATGTGGAACATTTTTGAAATAAATGAGAAATTTACACCAATTTGTATAATTTTTTTCCATTTATTTTCCATGTCTTTTCATTTAAATGAATTTTAATTGCCTTGCTTTGGGACCGCCAACTTCAATTGGAAAATTGCGAAACTAGGAAAACTGTGAAATTACTTCCCTATTTACAATACAGACTTTCAGAAAAACTTGGTATCATCTATTCCACAGCTGATTGCCGAACAGAGTCATTTTGCACGAAAAATAAAACCACAAAAATTATGATTTTTTTCCGATCGAAAAAATAGAATAAACAAAATTCATAAAATATTGATTATCTTTCATCAAAAATTAGTTTGAATTGCTAATCATAATTTTTTAAGGATTTAGATTTTTACGTAATCTTAGACTAACACAACATTTCTCTTTTTTAGTTTTATTTTTATTTTTATGCGCACTTGTGCACAAGCGTATTTTAACTTTGTTTCGCATAACGATTGCGCTCGTAACAGCCTAAAGGAATCGATATAGATATCGACAAATGTATGAAACGAGAAACCGATTAAGCCTGTACTGTCTGTCCGTCCGCCTATTCACACGATAAATCGAGTAAAAATTGAGATATCTTAACGAAACTTGGTATGTGTAATTCTTTCGGGACTGTATTGAAAATGGGCAAAATCGGACAGCAACCACGCCTATCTCCCATATAACGGTAGTTGGCGGAAACACGAAAAATGTGATATTTTAGTAACTGCAGCTTATTCACTAAAAATCTTTTCTCGCAAAAATGTTGCATTTATTCTGCCTTGTGCCAGGACTGTCAAGTTTTCGTGTTCTTTTCTCAGCATCTTCACATGCATATTGCATGCTCTTTCTTTAAAACGTTGCACTCTGATAATGTTGCTATATAAGAAGATGACATTTTTTTCAAGAAAAGAAATCGCCATTAGACTGATCCCTTAGAAAATTATACATTTTTGGGGAATAGCTACACTCATTTATTATTACAAATGTATAGCTCGGTAACCGCTTCATCAATACCTTCCAAATTTGGCACAGTTGTGGGTCTTAATAAGACATACCAAATGACTGAAAATGTTTAAAATCGGACAATAACTAGACAGTAGCTAATGAAGCTTAATTATTCAAAATGGGTGGAAATAACTCTTTAGTAGGAAATAGGATTATAAAAGAAAAAATGGGAAAATGGGCTGACACCGCCCACTCATGAGCCCATATGAGTATCTCGGTAATCCCTTTATCAATTTATACCAAACTCGGTATAGGTATTGAACTCGACCCTCTAAAGCAATGCATTGCAAATTTTTGAAATGCTGAAACTTCGATATTTCGAAACTTAAGGACGCTAATTTGCTCTTATGTAAGTTGATACTCACAATAATCCCTTGAAAGATATATCGTTATTACTGAATTTTAGAAAATGGGCGTGGTACCGCCTCCTTATAACTATATAAATTTATCTCATAAGTCTAACCGCCAACCATTTAACGGAATTTTTCGGAAAGGTGAAAAAACGATATTTACATACGCTCGATATTTAATTTTCTGCTTCGCCCGAACTTTTTATTTGTTTAATAGTCCTATAAGTTTTGCGGAGGCCGCATATTTAGACATGTCAATGTTGAAATCAATGAAAAGTTGGTGGTGTTCCTCTGAGCTCTGCTCGAGGATACGACGGACAATGAAAGGATCCCATTTACATCCATTAAACAAGTTAGAGGAACTTTTTATATTTATGTGCACAATTTTAGCTATATAGAAGCTTGCCAATTACTTCAATCAAAGCCATGTAAATAGTGGACTATGACTTTGTAACTACCAGATATTCGCTTTCACTAATCGCCGGATTATTAATTGCTGATGCTGCTACTTCTCAATATGTTTTACAGTATGTATAATTTGATTTTTCTTTTGCTGCTTCTTCGACATAGTATTTCAAGCTCAATGAACGCCAATCAGTAATTACTCACAATCCAAATTTGAATTCATACTTTCATTTGAATTGCAGCGAATACAACAAAGTTTGCGGTGTTAATGATTTTAATTCATCTCAGCCAAATGCAATGTAACAGAAAATATTTTTCATTAAAACCCAAAAACAAAAGCAATTACACTAAAGTGAGCATAAAGAAAAGATCAAATGTGCGATGCATGAAAATAAACCGTTGACACTTGAAGAAAAAGTAAAAAAGTGCCATAAAAATTGCATTAAGATTTCGCCGCAGAAAATTCAATAGCTAATAATTCACATTTCTATTCAGAGCTGTCATTTTGATTACCAATAACAAATATTTTATATGCATTACTTTCCTTCGCACACATACTCAAAGCTTAGCTGCTGACAGGTGTAAGTGACTAAATTGGAAAAAGAAGAGCTTAAAATTATCAAGCAGCTATTTGGATTTTGTCGAAAAAATGCTGTTTAGAACCAGTTTCAAGGCGTAAAAATTCCAAGCGATTGCTGCCGAAAAGCGGAAAGAAAATTGGAGAAAATTGTAAAATGAAAGTGACTGCGCGATTTTGTAGCATTTTTTTACAATGGGAATTTAAGTGGACCGACCGGCGGATATAGGCAGAAGCAGCAGCATCAGCAGCAGCAATAACCGCAGAAACTAACAATTACAACAAGCACTTGACATTGCAGCTGAAGCCTAACTACAATATGTACATACAGTGACTCAAACAAATGACCACGTGTTGATTTTCTTCAAGTACTCGTAATGTTTTTCGAGATAATTTTTTTTGTTATTTTTATATAAAAATATCGTCTAAGCTTTAAACGAAACCGTATAGATCACNACAATGGGAATTCAAGTGGACCGACCGGCGGATATAGGCAGAAGCAGCAGCATCAGCAGCAGCAATAACCGCAGAAACTAACAATTACAACAAGCACTTGCCATTGCAGCTGAAGCCTAACTACAATATGTACATACAGTGACTCAAACAAATAACCACGTGTTGATTTTCTTCAAGTACCCGTAATGTTTTTCGAGATAATTTTTTTTGTTATTTTTATATAAAAATATCGTCTAAGCTTTAACCGAAACCGTATAGATCACAGTTTCAAACTTTATACAAAAATTAGGAAAATTCAACAAATTTTCAACAAAATTTCCACTTTTTATTCTAAATTTTAAGAAGATTTTTGGGTGTGCAGTTTTGTAGCCCATACAATTTTAGTCTAATGAAGTGAAAGTTTCAAATGGCTAAAAAATGGTGTTGCTTTTAGAGATTTTTTTTGGAGGCTACTTTTTCGGGTTTTTTAATATAAAAAGCGCAATTTACCAAAACTTGCGTTGACATTTTGAAATTTTGTTGCTAAAGGCCTTCCGCGTTTTATTTCATAAGAAATTCATACTTATATGAAAAAAGTGC
>NW_016184873.1:0-5078 GCF_001687245.7 Rhagoletis zephyria | reverse complement strand
ATGTTTGTACGTGCACCACTCGAAAAATAATGCATGAAATTCAATGCAGTCTTCACCGATGTATTGCTAGAGGTCTAATTTAAAATATAGAAAGAAAAAACTTTGCGAGTTGCCACCTGTTTGAAAATTGTAGTTTAAATAAATTGATAAGATAAAGTAAATATATCAGTATGGGTGTCAAATGAAAGAGGTTTAAGAAGGTTTATACCCGAAAATATTTTGGAGGATGTTGCCACATGTTTGAAAATTTTAATTTAATTTAACTGATAAGATAAATTAAATATTGAAATATTAATGGGTATCTACTAACTAAAGAGGTTAAGGAAAGTTTACTGCCGAAAATATTTGTGTGAAGGGTTTCCACCTGTTTGAAAAATTGTACTTAATAAATTTGATAAAATCAATGAAATATTACAATACGGGTATCAAACAACACAAAACTACTTTTAAGGCGCATATTGATTTTATATGTGTGTATGTACCCGGCGTTCACTATTTTGGGCAGTGTGGCTAAGGAGCCCATCAATATTTACTAAAAACTGATATATACAATGCCTCTTAAGCAAACAATTTATTTTCCATACAATCTTAGAAAAGGGGCGTGGCATCGCTGTTATCTTATATCGGTTTTTACATATCATCGACTGATCAATTTATACTGCTTATTTGTATTAAAAAATTTAGGTATCGAAAAAAGTATAAATGCAGTATTTTGGAAAAAACCGAAGTATCCATTTTTGGCATCCCAAAAAAAAAACTATTATTTTAAAGTGCACTTATTATCTGTATTTCAGTAGTAGATAACATTTTTTTAATTACTACATTTCATAAATTTGATCCCGTTGATATCCGTCTATTTGGTTATCCGGATTTTCCAAAATGTGTTTGAATTTCAAACAGAACACCGGATGTACGGATAAAAAGAGTCGATATTACCGTATATCCAGATTTTATCCGTATACAACAAATTAAAGACGGCAGATCATGCAACTTGCATACCAACAATTATTAAATAAACCGTATTAATAGAGTATTAGGGAAATTACGTAAAATATTTTTGATAAATAGAACTTTTCTTAAACTGGCTTCCACTAGAAAATCATTTGCTGTCTGTAAATCCGTTTGGATTTCCATCGTTACACATTTATGCACACGCATATTGGCGAATCCGAGAAAGGCTATTAAAGTTCTCGCATTTTTGTATCAAAAATAGCATAGTACAATATTTACCAATTTCATATTTCTTATCACACTCATTTGAGAAATCTGATTTGTCCCATTTTACTACTTGAAACAAAGCTCTGAATAGCCTTAGTTTTAAGCACCATACCTCTTAATAAAATACTATAATATCGCTTCCAAAAATCGATTTTTTTTCAACGGCAGAAAGAGTAATGTTCGCAACATAACCTCCCGAACGAACATACGAAATATTTTAAAGTTAATCCAACCTATAGTTTGCTTTTATAATCAATTTTGTTATTATTATTTTTTATTATTTTATTTTCAAAGAACTTTTGTAGATTGAGAAGCGCCACCAAATTTTTTTCAAAGTTCAGCTCTGCTCTAAAATTGGTATATTACTTATTCACTAAAGAATTGAATTTAAAATTAACAACCATGTATGTACATATCGCTCATTTACTTCAATAGTCATAATCTAAAAAATATAAATTTTGAGTTGGGTGTGCAGAAATTACCTCTAATTCTTCTTCCATGTTGTGTAAAAATGCCATAGATCACCAGTATCTCGCTAGAACAAAAAATGAGTTAATTCTTACAATGGAAGTCAAAGTATGTTAATTCAAAGATTTAAAGCCGCATTTGTCGAGTTTTGCTTCTTTGAGTTGTAACACTATTGAAGGAAATGAGCAACGGGAAATTTGTTTCTAGGTTGACTTTGTAATGTCATTATTTTCTATTCTTGATCGGGCAACGTTTAAGGATACATATATGAAAGAAGCCCCCATAAGACCGATTAAAAGTTTGATATGAAAAGCAATGATCTGAGTTTTCAGAAAAACGATTATTAAACGAAAATTAAATTAACTTTTGATGCATTACTACTCTCCACATTTATTAGTCACGTCCTTTTGCATTTCAGGTGACGATATCGATGGTTGAGTGGAAGATCGACATATCTCGGCAGCCAGTTCAAAAGCGCCCTATCTCAAAACTTTTCAAGAAAGCCCTACTTCAGAATTTGATTGAAAAACGCCCTATTTCAGATTTTTATTGAAAAACACCTTATCAGCATTTGGTTGAATAATAAACCTATCTCAGAATTCGGTTGAGGTGCCCTATCTCAAACGAAAATAGCACGTCCTTTCAAAAGTTTTCTGAGATAGGGCGTTTTCGAGCTGGCTTCCGAGATATGTAGGTCGATCCACGATCATGGGTCTATCTACCCCTCCCTCAGTCATCGATATTCACTATAGAAAGCCTTGCTCATAACGTAGTATTGCATCATGGGCCTTGCTGGTAGAAAGAAAAAAAATTACGAATAAAAAACATATTTTTTTTTTTGTTTAAAACATTTTGAAAGCAGCCAGCCGGCTTTATTATATGTATAAATAGTTAAATTAAATGTCTTAGAATTCATATTACTCAAGGATTAAGCTCAGTCTTCCACAAAACTATTCAATACTTCCATGAAACTAATTTAATATCTAAAGTTTTAAAAACATAAGCAACTTATTCTAAAATGTATGAGTATCAATTGTTTGACGAAATTGAATAAATAATACTGTTAACACAAACATTGCATATTTAGTCCACTTCCTCCACAGTTGGTCCACCATATTTGCCTCCACCAAAATTACCAGATTGCTGGCCGCAATTACTAGGCTGTGTGCCAGCGCCTGCCTGCTGGTGCATTTTTGTCATGATGGGACTACAGATCTTCGTCAACTCTTCCAATTTGTACTCGAACTCCTCCTTTTCGGCAGTGGTATTGGCATCCAGCCATTTAATTGTCTCGCTACACTTTTCGAGGACATGATCTTTATCCGACTGACTTAGTTTACTGCCGGCTTCATCTGCTGCTTGCTTTACATTAAACACATAACTCTCAAGCTGATTGCGAGCAGCAACACGTTGGCGCTGTTTCTCGTCTTCCTCCGCATATTTTTCAGCTTCATTAACCATACGATCGATGTCTGCTTGAGATAGACGTCCTTTGTCGTTCTTTATGACTATATTCTTCGCATTTCCGGTGCTCATCTCCTTTGCAGTCACATTCAAAATGCCATTGGCGTCCAAATCAAATGTAACATCTACCTTGGGAACACCACGCGGTGCTGGTGGAATTCCAGTTAAGTTGAAAGTGCCCAACAAATTATTATCTTTGGTCATGGCACGTTCGCCCTCAAACACTTGGATGGTGACTGCGGGTTGGTTATCTGCATAAGTTGTAAAGGTTTTTGACTGTTTGCATGGAATGCGACTGTTTCGTTCTATAAGTTTTGTCATCACTCCACCAGCAGTTTCAATTCCAAGTGACAATGGTGCCACGTCCACCAAAAGCACATCTTGAATTTGGCTGCTCTTATCACCGCTCAATATGGCTGCCTGTATCGCTGCACCATAAGCCACAGCCTCGTCTGGGTTGATAGAAAGGTTCAAACTCTTACCTCCAAAGAATGATTGAAGTAAACTTTGGACCTTTGGTATGCGTGTTGAACCACCAACGAGTACAATGTCGTGAATCTGACTCTTATCCATTTTCGCATCATTAAGAGCCTTCTCTACGGGATCCAATGTATAAAGACAGACAGACAGACATACAAAAATTCTAAAAATTATTGATTTGGCATCTATTGCTCTGATAAAGACCCACCATATTAATTTTTCTTTTATATCTATAATGTACACCCATCGGTCTGTTACAATTTTATTATATGTAAGTTTTATAGAAATTTTCGATATAAGCGATAGTCAAAGTAAAAAAATTTAGGAAAAAAGGTTTTTGTAATTTTGCCCAATGAAAACTCCCAACAAACTAAGTCTAACAATAAATTGTTATACATCATTTTAAAGGTCTATAAATCAAAAATGTTCCGTTTTTAAAATCGGATGAAGAATAGGCAAGCTGTCAATAGATAGGTGCATCATGTAGGAACATAACGGTTGTCTGAAAAAATAATTAAATTCAGGGTTCAGGAGCTATACGGAACCTGTTTTCATGTTGTACTCCACCATACTAGGTTTGGTTTCGGGTGCATTTGATGATTTGTTTTTGACGTAGAGTACGTCTTACGTTTCGATATGTAGGTTATGCTCAAATGTTGTAGTTGTAATTTTTCGAGCTTCACGAAAACGCTCATTGCACGAGAACTAATGAAGCGATTTTAAAGAAAAGTGTTAAGTTTCAAAGACTAAATTCCAAGCATTTCGATAGATTTATTCGGTTTTTGTCGTAGAAACAACGGTAAATACTGGGATATTTTGGGATAAATTTTGGGCTCTTAAAGTGCTCTACCAACTTATAATTGCAGATTTTGCGAAAATTCAAGTCAAAATGGCTTCGAAAAAGCTTTATTTCTTAACTATATGTGGGAGGGTTGCCACCTGTTTCAAAAAGTCAGTTTGACTTAAATGAAGGCAGAAAATTGAAATGTTACGCTGATATGAATGTCAGACGAAAGAGGCTGTGGTTTGAAAATATTTTGCAGAGGGTTGCCACCTTGTTACAAAGTTTGATACAATATAAGCAACAGGTGAAATTAATTACTTCAATTTGAATATAAATCAAAATTGCTTTGAAGAAACTTTATTTCTAAACTGCATGTAGGAGGGTTGCCACCTGATTTTATAGTTAAATTCAGTTTGAATTAAGAGTATTAGATAACTTAAATATGTATCACAATACAAGTGTCAGACGAAAAAGGTTTAACGAGGTTTTGGTTTAAAAATAATTTAAACAAGATTGCCATCTGATTGTTGTTATCGAAATATGGGCGCCAAACAAAGGAATATTAAAAAATATTTAGCTGGAGCATTTATAACATTAAAGAGGGTTTTCACCTGCGTAAAAAGTTAAACTCAAATTATTTAATAAGTCAAATGAATTACTAAAG
>NW_016184872.1:0-5078 GCF_001687245.7 Rhagoletis zephyria | reverse complement strand
TAGGTATACGGACGCAATCAAAGTAAAAGCTTTTTTTGGTCCCGATGGTCAAGAGAAGCTTTAATCTTGTACGCGGTTATATAAACTCTCCATAAAGCTTTAAAAAGATTCTGTCGCGAAATATTTTTTAGTCGTGACCCTTCTTAAACCCTATAGAATATGAGTTTTTAAGCTTTCTATAAATTTTGCTGAGACGTGGGCAGGGTTAACCTGTGTGCGTGAATATAAAGATTACAGAAAGATCAATACCAGCGATGGAAGAAGGGAGCTTTTACTCTGCAGGCGGTGGTCACACCAGCATATTTAGGTCCTTACACGGACTCGTTGGGAAACCGCAAGAGATCTCATTAACTTGACATGTTCCCGCTAAATCGCTCAGTTCTCCCAAAAGTTCCAGCACTTCGGAACCCCAGTCTACTCTTTACGATTGCGGAACATACGCAAAGTGAGTACCTTACTAATGCAGTCTCCTCCTCGTCATTGCGCAGCTCCTGTTCGCCCGCACCTTGAGTTTCCCCGCGTGCCTTCATAGGGTGATATGGACAGTCAACAGCTCCATAGCCAAGAAGATTTTTTTCTGCATAACATATTTAAGAAGCTCCCATGATCTTTTGGTCTCATTTTGGCCACATGAGTTTTGTCATGTTGCAAGCTTCTAGTTGCATTCACTTTGCGCTTGTTTCTGAGAAGAAAAATGTTTGTGTGTTGAGCTTGCAGGTAGCGAGCGCCGTGCAAATCCTGCCCCAATCTGGCGAAAGTGGAAGAGAAATGCCCTAGATTACAAGCTCGTCCGCCATCTCACTGCCTGTTATACCTCTGCGTCTCGCCATCCAAACCAGGTGAAGATTGAACTGCTCAGCTATCACGCTAAGTTATCTGCGGCACTTGAATACATTTTCCGAGTTACATGTGACAGAATTCAGAGCTTTTAGAGCCGCCTGACTGTCTGAGAATATATAGATTGCTACTGATTGCTACTATCCTTATACACTCGGCAGCCTCCTCTATAGCCGCAGGTTCGTCCTGGAAAACACTACACTGATCCGGTAGGCGGAGTGACTTCTGTACTCCTAGTTGTCCCGAGTACACTCGTCCTCTAATCTCTGTGCAAACCAATCAACTTATTTTATAAATTTTATATTGAACTGACAATGAGTTGGGTTCAAAATGATATCTCGTCATGTATGGACGTTAGCTTCAGGAATTTTACTAAATGATTTATGAGGAAGGAAAGTTTTTCGAAGTTAAGATGATTATACCAGAGGTGCAAAGCTCTTTCCAAAATACTAGGATGCTGAAGTTAGTGTTTTTTTAAATACTGCTTTTAAAAAAAAACTTTTGTAAAAAACATACTTATTGATTTGTNAAATTTGTCCAAAAGTGATATATATGTACTTTAAAAACAGGCAAAAAAATATTCTCATTTAAACACAAAAAAATGTGAACAATGAAGAAGAGAAAACAAAAACAAAAATACATAAATAAAATTTAAAATTTACTCAGCTGTCTGTTGCTTACATTTTGTCATGTGAAAACCAAGCCAAGCCATTGAACGTATGTATGTATGTACATATCGTCGGTGACTCTGCAAGACGGTCTGTGTCAATTAGTACTCTTGGCCTTTAGATGGTCTGTTAGCTGCATTGGAATGCATCTGAAAATCGTTACACTCTCATAAAATAATTAAAAAACTGTCTCCGTTTCCGTAATACAAGGTGAACGATCAACAGAACCGATCAGATACAGGTGACAGATCATTTAAGCGCCTGAAGTAAAATTTGAAATAGAACGTTTTACAGTATCACCAAAGATATGTATTTCTTTACTTCTAACACAATTTACCTTCTTAAATGGGCATAAACAAGTTTTCCTATGCATATTTTATATAAATTTAAAATCAGGCTCTCCGATACAACCGCTAAATTGAAACGTATGGTTAAGAGCATATCCAAGTCGAAAACGAAAGCACACACTAAGAAAAAAATATCGATAACAAAAGCGATGATAATATCGATAGCAAAATCGATAAGAACATAAGTAGATAAAAAAATCGATGAAAATATCGATATCAAAATCGATAGCAAAATCGATAAAAATATCGATAACAAAGTTGATAACTAAATCAATTACATAATTTATTAAAAAGTCGATTACAAAATCGATAACAAAGTCAATAATAAAATCGATTACAAAGTAGATAATAATATCGATAGCAAAATCGATAAAATTATCGACAATACAACCGATAAAAATATCGATAACAATGCGATAACAACATCGATAGCAAAATCGATAAAAGAATTGATATACAAATATTATGTATAGACATAGATTACTAAAAAATAGAAACAGATCCACATTAATTGCAATCAACATATGTACGTATGTACATATGTATGCTGCGATTATGTTGTAAATATTGCGCCATCTGTTTATCAAAAGCCGGAATATGTTTTTACGCACACATACATACTGTTTGCCTCTCTCCCTCATTTCCAACGCATGCACGCGTTTGCAAAACGATGACGAAGTGATTTTGAATGGGAAATCATTTATGTATACCAATATATTTGAATCAAATAAACATACATAGAAGATGCCAACCAATACTTATCATATACCAAACGAAAGGAAAACTCTTGAATTTTTGACTAAAGGAAACAGAAACAAAATCGTTCGAGTGGTTTTCGAGCATTTTGGTAATAAAAAAATTTTCAAATTTTTTTATCAATTTCTTGCCTTAAAATGTTCAATATTTGTTCAATTTATATAAAATCTGTACACGATAATATTTCCATTGCCCCAAAGAATCTATATCCCGAAAATGAATGTTATATCTACAAATCATAAGCTGCAGGAGCACTTTAAAGGCGCAAAATTTACCCTAAAATAAGCCAATGTTTACCGTTCTTTTTACGACAGAAACCGAATTGGTTACTTACAAAAATTAATCTGTCGATAGGTTTTATAGAAATTTTATCTTTGAAACGCCACACTTTTCTTTGAAATCGGTTCTCGTGCAGTAAGCATTTTCGTGAAGCTCTAAAAATTACAACTACAACATCTCAGCATAGCCTCCGTATCGAAACGTAAGACATATTCTACGTCAAAACTAAACAAAGGTAAAATGTTTATCATGAGACTGTTTTCCATTTAACAAAACGCATAAGAGTGCCCGATTTTGCTGTTTTTTGATAATTCCATTTATCTGTAGTTTTCGTTTGAGAAGCTAAGCCATAAGATCACTTTAAAGTTTAAACCTGTTTCGAAAAGTTTTCAAACTCGTTAAATTGTTATTAATTTATGCAAAGCAAAGAAAGAGTGTAAGAACTGCAGAACTAGCAAGCAGCGCGCCGTACTGGCTCAGCTGAAGTCAGAAGCTGCAAATAAATAAATAAAATCAATTGTGAAGGTACGATACGTATATAATACATATCTACTACATACATATGCATGTACCAGGGCCGGCCGCAGCATTTCTTTCTAGGAGGGTTTTATGTAAAGTCATTCGTAACAACCAATAATATCATTGTTTTGTGTAGAATATTCAGCATATTGTATTTAATTGTGAATATAATTTAGCACAACTCAAAGATAAGTCGCATGCAATTCACCGAGGTATAGACAAAAATTATTTTCTGAAATCTAAATTTTTGCTAATTTTTAATGGATAAGACAGCCCAACAATAATAGAAAAAAATTTTGGTACGGCAAATGTTAAAGCTGTTTTTGTTAAATCTTTTGTCCTGTCTACGAATCATTGAGCAAAAAAGTTTCCATCAACTCTAAGTGCAATTTTCACAAAAACTACTTTGTGATGTTAGCACCGATCTGGGACCTATACGACGATTCCACGATTCGTAACCCACTCTTTAAGTAATTCGCAAAGTAATTCGTGAATTACTGTTTCCACGACACATTTGTAATTCGTTTGGCAGCTCTACTTGTTGTCCTTCGCAATAATTCGTGTTTGTTTTTTTATTATTTTGTTTTGGCTGTCAAATTTCGATATATTGCCGATAAATATTCGAGAAAGCGCCGTTTCGTTCGTCATTCGCATGCTAATTCGGTCTGAATTACCTACAAATGAGGTAATTCGCTCTCAAATTTTTGTATTGCGAATTACGTAATTCGAAGGTTAATTGTATGGCGAATGACGAATGGGAGAGCGAATGACGAATGAGAGAGCGAGTTACGAATCCTGGAAACGTCGTATTACCTGTCATCACTGATGTTAATTCTGGCTTTGCAATTTAATAGTAAATTCTTCTGTCAAACATTATACAAGGTCAGCATTAATATCACCGATGACAGTGCAGATAGAGAATATTGAATATAAGCCATCGAATAGGTTCCTGGCTTAAATTAAAGCAAGAACTCTCGACTACTATGTCTGAAAAGAGATCTTAAATACTTGAAATGTTAAAATATTTTTTAGCATTATTATCTTAAACTAAGTGATGGAAAATTTGTATTTATATTTTCCTCCAACAGGGGGGCTTAAACCAAGAAACCCCCAGGCCGGGCCTGATATGTACATATAATCAAGGGGCGCTAATTGGCTTGTTTGTAGCAAAACGCAAAGTAGTTTCAGTTAAAATGCCAGCAGCAATAATAACAAAGCGGCGGTACCTTTCCTATCTACAAAATCGACTAGCTCAATGTACGGTAATGAAAACCACGAATAACTTAACTACTTTAAATTCACTTTCTGCCTATTCTGAAAAATCTCTCAAGTGTTATTAACGAAAATATGCATATAAAACACATACTCGTACTATAAGTAGTTATACATATGTATGTACTATTTAGGATGGGTCCAAAAAAAAGTAAAGTAGATTTCCACGTATTTTATATGGGGAAAAAACAACTTTTCACAGAAATGGTATAGAAATCTCGAAAATCTATATTTTTCGATAGGTAAATTCTGGGGTTCTCTTCAGGAGACTTCCATTAATAATACCCAAGTGTTTATTTAACCATTTTTTTATACTAAATATTTTTTATTGGGCCCCCAATTGCATTTTACGGGGGTAAGAGCATAAAAATTCCGACTTTACTTTTTCACATACATTTTC
>NW_016184870.1:0-5080 GCF_001687245.7 Rhagoletis zephyria | reverse complement strand
TTGAAATTAAATATTTGATAAGGGTAGCAAGACAATCAAGCTATTATGAAAAACGTAAGCAAACAATTCATCAATCATTTTTGTCATTTTTATTAATATTATACGAAGGAAGGCGTTAGTGTGTGGAGGAACACAAATATGCGAAAATGGAACTTGACGCAATGAAAACGGATGATGTTTAATTTTTTAA
Source organism: Rhagoletis zephyria (assembly GCF_001687245.7). Taxonomy (NCBI): domain Eukaryota; kingdom Metazoa; phylum Arthropoda; class Insecta; order Diptera; family Tephritidae; genus Rhagoletis; species Rhagoletis zephyria. The sequence continues at coordinate 4,890 of NW_016184870.1, read as the reverse complement.
TTTTAGATTTTAAGTTTGAGTTGTTTGGTCTTATTATGACTTTCGGCTACAACGGCATATGTATGTTGGTCAAGACTTTTGGTTTTAGAAGAACAACTGATTGTTGCTGACTTACATATGTATGAAGTATTGGGAAATAATGCGTAAAAATGCGTACAAAGGCAAGTGATCAATTCAAGCTTTGTACTCTTAGGGCCGTTTTCAACATGTCTGTTATGCTATATGAGGTTTAACTGGGAAGTAGTGAAAACTAGACACTGGAGAAACGGCCCTTGTGCCCGGTTACTCAATACCCGGTTAACACTACCTGCAGGTTATACATCGTAATGACGTTAAACGATATTCGGAGATGTGAACGTGTGTATATATTAGTGCTTAACATATATTTATGCACCAAAAAATTCATTCTTTTTTAATTCTACGAAGTTTTATCTTCAATTTGATACCCATATTGTCAATCTACGTGGCACTGAATTTGTTTAATGAAATCTTTGAAATTTCAAAGTCCTTTAAAAAATTCTGGAGTTCGAGAGAAAAACTAAAGACGCAGTTTTACTATATTTGGCCAATAATTTCGCGAATATATTAGAGGTAGCATGCATGGGGAGCAAGCAGCGAAATAATGTATCAAATACATGATTTCGCCAGATAACACTTCAAAACACACTTCCGGAGTACCTTAGGTTTGGCACGAAGACAATGGCATCAATCCAATTAAATATATATGGGTTGTGAAATTTTCAAAGCCTCCAGTAAGAACTTTCATCGTTTTAAATTCCCTTTTCAAACCGTATTCAGAAAATTTCTTATGGGGTTTTTGTTTCTAACAAAAAATGTCGTCATTTCGCTCCTTAAAATGATACACTCTTGTAAGGCCCTTTGAAGCCTTGTCAGGGGAGATGTTTGCCCCGAAAATCAAATGGTTGCTATAACGACCATATTATGTAATGCCTGAGCTACACAAGGACAAGAAGGCAAAAACCTGCCCTTTTAGAGGATTGAGTGTAACATCAAACACATTTTTCACCGTGGAAGGGCAACATTTTTTGGATGAAATGAAATCACCATTAAATTAGTACCTTTAGCTCTAATAAACATCAATATGCCTCTCACTCTGGTGCTTAGAATTTAATAGCGTCGGTTAGCACTGCAGCCTATACTTTCTACATACTGAATAATAATAATATTTTGCTTACACTTTTGCTAAGTGTTTGGCCGAGCTTCTTCTCCGATTTGTGGAGCGCGTCTAGATGTTGTTACACAAATAGAGGCACCTACAGTTTTATGCCGCCTCCGAACCGCAAATGAATTTTATGAAAAGCTTTTTCATGACAGAAATACACTCAAAGGTGTACTATTGCGGGCCGAGGAATCGAACCCAGGTCCTATGGAGTGGTAGTAGGAACTTCAACCACTCAGCCACAGCAGTCGCCAAAAATTAAAAAGAAGGAGCACTATATGGACTGCCTTTTATGTAGATGCGGTGCTTTGTAGCTCCCTAGAACCGATTTTCACCAAAAATTCAATCGATCAGTGAGAAGGACAAAGGATTGAGTACCTGCTAAAAACAAGAACATCCAACTCCTAACAAAGGCCGAATGATTTGAGGTCTGTGAACATCCTGCACTTCAAGAAGTATGTCATCTTTCTCGTTGTTTTTGCACCCAATGGATGATATTTTTCCGCGCACATTTTTCTCTCTTGAACACCTTGAAACAGATAACGAGGATTCTGTGCCACAATGTCACGATACTATCTCTTAAACGAAAGTAAACAACATTTATTTAGCGGAAAATGTGGTCATGCATCCATGAGAATGCAGCACGAAATGCATACCTCCCTCGCCAGATATTATTTTCCGCAAGACAACAACGACTCACAGTGCTTTCGCCCTTTGTACAGCCGCATGATGGTATGTGCCAGCGGCACCTGTTATGCTAATTACTCGCACCCACTTCATATACATACTCACGAATGAGAATGGCACAGGTATATGTAAAACCTATTTTTAGAATATACATAATACCAAAATGCTTTTCACGTGCAACTGAGAACATTTCTAGCACTCATACATACACATGTATACACAGTGGCTACCCCAGAACCTCGGGAAGGGGGATGAATAAATTTTAAGCGATTAAAGATANTGTATCGGATAAATTTCGTAAATATTATCTATCCTTCATTAAATTTAATGAGGCTGTCCGGATAATAGAATACTCCAAGCACAAAGAACAATTAGTTTTATTAAGGTTTTGTAAAAAGTTCTACTTGTAAAATATGCTCTTATAATGCTTTTGTGAGGCTCTGAGTAAGGAGCATCTATTCTAACGCTTTTGTAAGCCTCTTCTTTTAGTGTCTCGTATGACTTTTCTCTGTTCAAAGAGGAATTCTATACAAAACTCTTCCCGTATACTTTTTGGGATATGGACACTTCTAAACTGAAGGTTTTGTATATTTTTTGTACAACTCTTAAGAGAATTAGTACTGTCAAGTTTTCCACTCACACTACTTTGAATTTTAATATACAAATTGTTTTTATAAGGCTCTTTGGATAGATATCTGGCCGTAGCGCAGGAAAGGCAGTAAAATTTTACCTCAGCAATTTCAGACCGAGAAAATTATGGTATCCCTTCGGTCTGATACGTACCCATAGAGAGCTTTCGTATATTTTTATAATATTTACTACAAGCAGTGGCTCAATATTCAAAAGCATAATTCTACAACCGATAATCTTAAATTTTTATAAAAAAGTATTTTTTCATTAGTCTGAAAGAAAAGATAAATCAGAAGGATAAAATTGTATTGTGTTATTAAATCAAATGTAAAAAAAAATAGTGCTTTAACCGCCGGAGCGGGGATCTATCCCCCAAACGCGGCTTCCCCCTGGCTACGTCACTGTACGCACACATCGTGCACTGAGATAACGGCCATTTGTTTAAAGAATAAAAGATTCAGCCAACATGCAGCAGTCAGAAACGAGCACAATAATACTACGAGCAATAACAACAAGTCGTCATTGAATAAATGCCGCTGACAGAATCTTGTCCTTAAAGTGTCATGATTTAAGTCGCGAATATGTGACGTCAGCAAGGTAGCGCACACATATGTATGTATGTACATTAGGGTGGTCCAAAAATACATGTGAGAAAGTTAAGTCGGTGTGTTCATGCTATCACCCCATAGGATTATTCTATACCGAAAAAAATTTACCCCTATTTTTTCTTTTGAAAACAAAAAATATTTAGATGTTGATCAAAGCGCTGTAAGTTTTCCATGTAGTTTATATGGGAAAAACACAACTTTTCGTAGAAATGGTCTAGAATTCTGGAAAATCAATATTTTTCGATTGGAAACTCTGTTTATCTTCAGGAGGTGCCCAATAATAATTTCCAATTATTTATTTAACCATTTTTTCAAAGTAACTTATTTTATATTTATTTATTTAAAAAATAGAACAATCCTAGTGGGTAAGTGCATTAAAGTTCCGACTTTGCTTCTTTTGGACCACCCCAATGTACACACCACAAACGCAAAAGTAAATTCATACTTGCATATACTCCAGCAAATTCATATTAAAATACAATACAATACCTTGTATACATATAAGAAAAGCAACAATTTGAAGGCAAAAACAGGAGAAAAATACTATTTTGTACTCATAACGGAAAAAGAAATAAATATAAAGTATGGACACATACATACCAGTGTGTTTCCGTCATAATTCATTCGACTTTTTCCGCCCACTCGCTGTACATGTGTGCCATGCATAAAATTTCGCACATAATGTCTGGCACCATTGGCATGGCATCATTCTGACATGTCCTTAAAACTTTTCCACGCCAAATGCTGCGTTGTACTCGTAAGTAGTTCAATGTGTGTAACGGTAATATCAAATGTACAAACGTGTTGGCTCGAAGAAAGTTGAAGCAGAAGTAGATACGTTTGTAATGTGCGTCGGCATTTTTTTGTACTTATTTGCTTTTGTCTTTTATTTTTGTCTTGCCATAACTATTGTTCGCCAAATTACATTTATATTACCGGAGTTGGCTTTTTGCTGGTATGCGTTAATATTTTCTCCACTTTTTGCTAACCTATGTATGTCTGAAACTAAGCTGTTGATGTGTTGATGTGATGTTGCGATGAAAAGTTTGTGATGTGATGTCGATGTGGTGTGGTTGCTCATGTTGGCTGTTATTTTGATGTTGTTGCTAGCAAGTATGCATGTATAAAAAATCTAATAGTTATGAGATAAGTTCAGAATGGCTGACTGCATGAGGAGGTTACACGAGGGAAAGCATATAAAAGTTTGCTGTGTTCTTAAAATTAAAACGACCTGGTTCAATTGCTTGTTTTATTTTTAGATATTAGCAAAACTTATTTTAGCGAAACTGTCGCTCTGGTCGCAGTTCCTCTTATGACTTTTTGTAAATTTGCTTGCATTTAATGAAGGTGAAAGAAGAAGAAGAGATGTACTAGCACAGAATCGTCAAAGGTGCCTAAATCAAGAGCCGATCACTTTCTCTGCCACTCTCCGCTATTTGCAGGTCTCAGGCAACGCTTGCTTCATACACTTCTTTTCCACTGTCTTTCAGACTTAGTCTTGTAAAAAATTGGTGTTTTTCAACGTCTTATAAATAAGGCTAATGAATACTTTTTTTTTAGAAGCACGGTCGACATCGAGCTAAAAGCTTATCTTCATCAGAATCTGAACGAGGACAGGCACTACCATTTAGAGAGACCTTGTTGTTAGAGGACCAGATCCAATAGAGTTCCTGACTAATAAAGCCAGCTGAATTTCAAATTTTTCGTTCTTAGGTGTGATATGTACATATGTATATGGTACTTGTATGTATGTATGTATAAGCGTCGAAAAAATGTTTTTTAAAT
>NW_016184869.1:1617-5080 GCF_001687245.7 Rhagoletis zephyria | reverse complement strand
GATGTGTGAAAGCGCGCACTGCTTACCACTACACCACAGCGGTCGACTCTACTTAGTCGAATTCTACTTAGTAAGGGATATAATCCCTAAGCGCGGCAGATGGCCGCCTACGCATAGAGAAGTTCTGCACAAAAATACTTCTGTCTCCTCTTTTCCGGAAACACAGAAAGGAGAGTTCTGCTGATTAAGGGTTATAATCACTAAGCGCATCCGGAGTCCGCCTACGCAGAGAGAAGTTCTGCGCAAAAATGCTTCCGCCCACCATTTTCCGGCAACACAGAAAGGAGAGTTCTACTTAGTAAGGGTTATAATCCCTAAGCGCGGCCGAAGGCCGCCTTTGCAGAGAGAAGTTTTGCACAAAAATACTTCTGTTCCCTCTCTTCCAGCAACACAGAGAGGAGAGTTTTACTTAGTAAGGGTTATGATCCCTAGGCGCGGCGAAGGCCGCCTACGCAGAGAGAAGTTCTCTGCAAAAATACTTCCGCCCCCTCCCATCCTTTCCCGGTAATACGGAAAGGAAAATTCGACTTATTAAATCATATAATCCCTAAGCGCAGACGAAGGCCGCCTACGCAGAGAGAAATTCTGCGCAAAAATAATTCTGTCCCCTCTTTTCCGTCAACACAGAAAAGAAAGTTCTACTTAGTAAGGGTTATAATCCCCAAGCGCGGCAGAAGGCCGCCTACGCCGAGAGAAGTTCTGAGCACACATACGTCCGCCCTTCTTTTCCTGCAACACAGAAAAGAGCGTTCTACTTAGTAAGCAAAAATATTTCCGTTCCCCTTTTCCGGCAACACAGAAAGGGGAATTATACTTAGAAAGGGAAATAATCCCTTAGCGCGGCCAAAGGCTGCCTTCGCAGGGAGAAGATTTGCGTAAAAATATTTCGGTCCCTCTTTTAAGTCAACACAGAAAGGAGAGTTCTAATTAGTAAGGGTTATAATCCCAAAGCGCGGCCGAAGGCCGCCTATGCAGAGAGAAGTTCTGGGAAAATATACTTCCGCCCTTCTTTTATTGCAACACAGAAAGGAGAGTTCAACTTAGTAAGGGTTATAATCCATAAGCGCGGCCGAAGGCCGCCTACGCAGAGAGAAGTTCTGAGTTCTTTTCCTGCAACACAGAAAAGAGCGTTCTACTTAGTAAGCAAAAATATTTCCGTTCCCCTTTTCCGGCAACACAGAAAGGGGAATTATACTTAGAAAGGGAAATAATCCCTTAGCGCGGCCAAAGGCTGCTTTCGCAGGGAGAAGATTTGCGTAAAAATATTTCGGTCCCTCTTTTAAGTCAACACAGAAAGGAGAGTTCTAATTAGTAAGGGTTATAATCCCAAAGCGCGGCCGAAGGCCGCCTATGCAGAGAGAAGTTCTGGGAAAATATACTTCCGCCCTTCTTTTATTGCAACACAGAAAGGAGAGTTCAACTTAGTAAGGGTTATAATCCATAAGCGCGGCCGAAGGCCGCCTACGCAGAGAGAAGTTCTGAGTAATTTTCCTGCAACACAGAAAAGAGCGTTCTACTTAGTAAGCAAAAATATTTCCGTTCCCCTTTTCCGGCAACACAGAAAGGGGAATTATACTTAGAAAGGGAAATAATCCCTTAGCGCGGCCAAAGGCTGCTTTCGCAGGGAGAAGATTTGCGTAAAAATATTTCGGTCCCTCTTTTAAGTCAACACAGAAAGGAGAGTTCTAATTAGTAAGGGTTATAATCCCAAAGCGCGGCCGAAGGCCGCCTATGCAGAGAGAAGTTCTGGGAAAATATACTTCCGCCCTTCTTTTATTGCAACACAGAAAGGAGAGTTCAACTTAGTAAGGGTTATAATCCATAAGCGCGGCCGAAGGCCGCCTACGCAGAGAGAAGTTCTGAGTAAAAATACTTCCGCCCTTCTTTTCCGGCAACACAGAAAGGAGAATTCTACTTAGTAAGGGTTATAATCCCTAAGCGCGGCCGAAGGCCGCCTACGCAGAGAGAAGTTCTGAGTTCTTTTCCTGCAACACAGAAAAGAGCGTTCTACTTAGTAAGCAAAAATATTTCCGTTCCCCTTTTCCGGCAACACTGAAAGGGGAATTATACTTAGAAAGGGAAATAATCCCTTAGCGCGGCCAAAGGCTGCCTTCGCAGAGAGAAGATTTGCGCAAAAATATTTCGGTCCCTCTTTAAAGTCAACACAGAAAGGAGAGTTCAACTTAGTAAGGGTTATAATCCATAAGCGCGGCCGAAGGCCGCCTACGCAGAGAGAAGTTCTGCGCAAAAATACTTCCGCCCTTCTTTTCCGGCAACACAGAAAGGAGAATTCTACTTAGTAAGGGTTATAATCCCTAAGCGCGGCCGAAGGCCGCCTACGCAGAGAGAAGTTCTGAGTTCTTTTCCTGCAACACAGAAAAGAGCGTTCTACTTAGTAAGCAAAAATATTTCCGTCCCCCTTTTCCCGCAACACAGAAAGAGGAATTCTACTTAGTAAGGGATATAATCCCTAACCGCGGCAGAAGGCCGCCTACGCAGAGAGAAGTTCTGCGCAAAAATACTTCCGCCCTTCTTTTCCGGCAACACAGNCCGAAGGCCGCCTACGCAAAGAGAAGTTCTGAGCAAAAATACTTCCGCCCTTCTTTTCCTACAACACAGAAAGGAGAGTTCTACTTAGTAAGAATATAATCCCTAAGCTCGGCCGAAGGCCGCCTACGCAGGGAGAAGTTCTACTCAAAAAAACTTCCTCCCTTCTTTTTCTGCAACACAGAAAGGAGAGATGTAATTAGTAAGGGTTATAATCCTTAAGCGCGGCCGAAGCCGCCTACACAGAGAGAAGTTCTGCCAAAAATACTTCCGCCCTTCTTTTCCTATAACTCAGAAAGGAGAGTTCTACTTAGTAAGGGATATAATCCTTAAGCGCGACCGAAGACCGCCTATGCAGAGAGAAGATCTGCACAAAAATACTTCTGTCCACTCTTTTACGGCAACACAGAGAGGAGTGTTCTAATAAGTAAGGGTTATAATCCCTAAGCGCGGCCGAAGGCCGCCTAGGCAAAGAGAAGTTCTGAGCAAATATACTTCCGCCGTTCTTTTCCTACAACACAGAAAGGAGAGTTCTACTTAGTAAGGGTTATAATCCCTAAGCGCGGCCCAAGGCCGCCTCGCAGATAGAAGTTCTGTGCAAAAATACTTCTGTCCCCTCTTTTTCGGCAACGCAGAAAGGAGAGTTCTACTTAGTAAGGAATATAATCCCTAAGCTCGGCCGAAGGCCGCCTAGGCAGAGGGAAGATCTGCACAAAAATACTTCTGTCCACTCTTTTACGGCAACACAGAGAGGAGTGTTCTAATTAGTAAGGGTTATAATCCCTAAGTGCGGCCGAAGGCCGCCTAGGCAGAGGGAAGTTCTGCGCAAAAATACTCCTGTCCCCTCTTTTCCGTCAACACAGAAAGGAAAGTTCTACTTAGTAAGGGTTATAATTCCCAAGCGCGGCCGAAGGCC
>NW_016184869.1:938-1391 GCF_001687245.7 Rhagoletis zephyria | reverse complement strand
TTCTGCGCAAAAATACTTCCGCCCTTCTTTTTCTGCAACCCAGAAAGAAGAACTTTATTTAGTAAGGGTTATAATCCCTAAGCGCGGCCGAAGGCCGCCTACGCAGGGCGAAGCTCTGCGCAAAATTAATTTCTCCCTTCGTTTCCTTCAACATAGAAAGGAGAACTCTACATAGTAAGGGTTATAGTCCCTAAGCGCGGCCGAAGCCGCCTACGCTGAGAGGAGTTCTGCGCAAAAATACTTTTTTTCCATCCTTTCCGACAACATAGGAAGNACACAGAAAGGAGAGTTCTTCTGAGTAAGGGTTATAAACACTAAGCGCATCCGGAGGCTGCCTACGCAGAGAGAAGTTCTGCCCAAAAATACTTCCGCCCAATCTTTTCCGGCAACACAGAAAGGAGAGTTCTACTTAGTAAGGGTTATAATCCCTAAGCGCGGCCGAAGGCCGCCTAC
>NW_016184869.1:0-597 GCF_001687245.7 Rhagoletis zephyria | reverse complement strand
AGTTCTGCGCAAAAATACTTTTTTTCCATCCTTTCCGACCACACAGGAAGGAGAACTCTACATAGTAAGGGATATAATCCCTAAGCGCGGCCGAAGGCCGTCTACGCAGGGAGAAGTTCTGCGCAAAAATACTTATTTTCCATCCTTTCCGACAACACAGAAAGAAGAGGTTTGCTTAGTAAGGGATATACTCCCTAAGCGCGACCGAAGGCCGCCTACGCAGGGAGAACTTCTGCGCAAAAATACTTCTTTTCCATCCTTTCCGACAACACAGAAAGGAGAGTTTTACTTAGTAAGGGTTATAATACCTAAGCGCGGCCGAAGGCCACCTACGCAGAAAGAAGTTCTACGCACAACTACTTTTTCCCTTCTTTTCCTGCAACACAGAAAGGAGAGCTCTACATAGTAAGGGTTATACTCCCTAAGCGCGGCCAAAGCCGCCTACGCTGAGAGTAGTTCTGCGCAAAAATACTTCTTTTCCATCTTTTCCNAGTTCTGCGCAAAAATACTTCTTTTCCATCCTTTCCGACAACACAGGAAGTAGAAGTAGAAGTTCTACATAGTAAGGGATATAATCCCTAAGCGCGGCCGAAGGCC
>NW_016184868.1:0-5080 GCF_001687245.7 Rhagoletis zephyria | reverse complement strand
CTTTTCAATGTTGACTGCTGCATAGGAAACTAGAAATGTTTTCCACCCTAAGGTTGAATAGTCTGAACAGTTGACATTGATTTCCAAGTTTTGAGTTGAAAAAACGGTTTTTGAAAAGTACTTTTTAGTAGAAATATTGCTGTGCTCGATCTCTTGCTGAACGTAGTACCCATCAATTGGCCCATTAGTGATGCTGGGCGGCAGAAGAGACAGCTGATATGAGGAGTTGCTTAGCTTAAGCAGCGGCGGACTGTTCATCCACCCTGGTCTTCTAGGCGGCAGCAGAGTGACAAGTTTGAATGGGCGTGAGCACTGTCGTTTCCAGTTGCAACACTTAATGTCTAAAGAGTACTTCTTAGCCGGATTCAGTTTACTGTTTAGCACTTTGCTCAAATCACAAGTGGATGAAACGTTGTTTGCAATGCAGATGCTTAAGATTTAAGTTAAAATTTTTTTTAACAAAGTTGCTTTATCAAAAAAAACTAATATTTGTTTACCTTGTGTCAATTTTATCACTCATGTAAATTTGCGTTTTACTCTCAAATTCACTGACATTTACCGAAAAATTTGATAGTGAACTGGGTTGAGTAATTGGCCAAGACAAATCCCAACTTAAAACAGGAAAATCTAAGTTAAGCGCATCGTTTGAAAAGATTGGAAATGTCAACTGTGCCCTAGTGGGCATGTCCGGCACACTGGTATCAGTTCGACCGAAAATTTCATATTTTTTTGCAATTTGAGGAGAAGAGAAGTATATGCGGTAAACTGTATTATCTTGAAGTTGTGTTAATAAATAAGAAGTATGATTGTAGTTGAGAAGCAGTATGACTTCCCGAGTAGAGCATTTTGGTAGCCGATAAAATTCTATTTTAATATTATTTACAAGTTTTTGTTGTAAGCTACAATTGAATTCCCATTTTATTAAAATTTCATTTTTTAAAATGTCTTTGCTGTCATAACTTCCAGAAATGCTGCTCAGTTCCTTGATTGGCACTTCAGTTTCACATGATAAAATAGTCGTTGTTTTAACAACTAAAAATGCACTGTAAATTAACAAAATGATTTTCCAGTTATCCAACATTTTGATTTAAATTATAAGGTTCCGAAATAAGTCCGCGCCTTTTCGGGACATCGCAAAAAGTTGTTAGTGAACTTTAATAAAACCATAACAAGTTATATATCATTTTAAAGTTTAAGTCATCACCTCCAAGATAGTGTAATCAGATTTTTAAAAAAGTTTAATTTTTTAAGTAAAAAGTTAATTTAAAAAAATGTTGGCAAAAATAGTCTTTCTCTCGGGACATCGTATTAGAGTCATATAAAAATTTTGTGCTTTCAAATGTTTAACACAAAAAAACTTTCCTTAAGAGTTGTTTTGTGCAATAAAACAAAAAGTAGATTTTTCTGATTACAAATGACAGAGATACAGAATTTCAAACAAAACTAAAACTTTCCGCAAAAACTGGCGTCACTGATGTTTGGCTCAGCTCAAACTGCTCTGGTCACCGCTTTACCGGCAAAAATGACCAGTGCGCGCATGTCTAGTGAATTTGAATTTTAATCGATTGAAAATTTTTAAGTGAAAAATTACAAAAACTTAAACCTGCGTAACATATTGTCCTCCGCGTTCGACAATTTCCCTCATTCGTCCTTCGAGTTTTAAGAGTCCTCTGCAAAAATCATTTTGTCAGTTTTTTTTAAAAACAATTTGTAAAAAATTTTACCTTAACCAAAAGTCTCCTTCATTATTCTTTTCTTCAAAAAACTGTAAAAGAAAAACGCAAACTTCTTCCTTACTACTGAACTTTTGACCTCGAAGTGCATTTGACATCGACAAGAATAAATGATAATCGCTGGGAGCAATGTCAGGCGAATACGGTGGATGCTCGAGAACTTGCCACTGTAGTTCCTCTAACTTGACCTTCGTTTCTCTAGCAGAATGGGCACGCGCATTGTCCATTAACAGCTTGATTCGACTTGGGTTGCTCGCCAAATGAGGACGGTTCTGGTTAATTGCAGTAGACACATCGTCCAGAATTTCGCAAAAACGATGACTTGTCAAACGACTATTTTGAGGCTCTAAAGTGTGGTGAATTACTCCGTAACGATCCCAAAAAACAACGAGATGTAATTTTTCACAATAAGGTCGAATTTGAGGAGTCTGAATTACTACAGGCCGATTTGGGTGGTACCAATATCGTTGACGAAATGGATTCTCATAAGTAACGTACTTTTCATCCATTGTGATCAGTGTGTCAAAAAAATTGGGTTGAGTGCGAATCACTTCAAGTTGAGCTGTGCACACTCTCACTCGATTTTCTTTCTGAGATTCAGTCAAATCGGTAGGAATCCATTGTCGAATTCGACTTCTGTAGCCAATTTTTTTTAATCGTAGCGAAACACATTTTGAAGTAATGCCAAAGTGCTCGGCTATTTGATCAGATGTTGCATCCTGATTGTTTTGCAAATACCGATCAAAATCATCATCTGAAACTTTTCTCTCTCGTCCACACCTTGGCTGACTTGAAGTGGATGTTTGTCCATCTCTGAATTTTTTGGCCCACTTTTTTACAAAAGTTAATGAAACAAAGTTTGGACCAAAAAAGTTATTCAGCCCATCAAAAATGTCTTTGTTAGTGGCTGTCATGTTGGTGGCTTGCAAACGAAGAAGAACAGCCATTCGTTTTGTTTGTTTCAACTTTTTGGCATACATTTGAGCTTGGACTTGTTCATCTCCATTTGAATCATCTTCACTTTCACTATTTTCATCATCAGAATCGCTATCGTTTTCAGAACTATCCGTGTCAGAGTCGGTAGTATCGTTTTCTTGATCAATTTCCATTTGATTTTGGTTGTTGTTCAATTTTTGATAATCTCTAGATACTGTTTTTTTCGAAAAAGGATGAAAAATTTCTTTTTGTAAAGCTGAATATGCTTCGTTGACTGACAATCCTTGCTGCCATTTTTCACGAATAGCAGCGTGAAGAACCTTGTATTGTTCAGTTGTGACCATTTTTGAAACGAATACTTGAACGTGTTTCAAAAACGCAAAAAGTGTAGTTTGCCAAACAGAAACGCAAAAGACCGTCACAGACAAACACGACAATCAAAACAAAACAAACAAGCTGCTCCAATCAAAACAATGCTTAAGCGCGCGCGCTGGTCATTTTTGCCGGTAAAGCGGTGACCAGAGCAGTTTGAGCTGAGCCAAACATCAGTGACGCCAGTTTGTGCGGAAGGTTTTGGTTTTGTTTGAAATTCTGTATCTTTGTCATTTGTAATCAGAAAAATTTACTTTTTGTTTTATTGCACAGAACAACTCTTAAGAAAAGTTTTTTTGTGTTAGACATTTAAAAACACAAAATTTTTATATGACTATAATACGATGTCCCGAGAGAAAGACTATTTTTGACAACATTTTTTGAAATTAACTTTTTACTTAAAAAATTAAACTTTTTTAAAAATCTAACTACACTATCTTGAAGGTGATGACTTAAACTTTAAAATGATATATAACTTGTTATGGTTTTATTAAAATTCACTAACAACTTTTTGCGATGTCCCGAAAAGGCGCGAACTTATTTCTGAACCTAATAAAAAAAATATTTTTTAAATTGCTGCAGTTGCGTTTTAATACCATTGTAAAAGGAGTTTTGCTGATAGCATTTATTATGTTGTTTTTAACTTATAGTTTTTTTATTTTTACTAAAGTTATAAATAGGTTCTGAGTAAAACGTAATATTTTTTTAGACAATTTCATGTGATTTTTAATGTTTATTCCATTATCTAATGTAAATTTTTACACATTTTTAACCTACAATAAAATTCCAAGTATTTTTATTGTCAATAAAACATTTTTAGTCAAAAATGGATTATCAACTTATTTATCATAATACCAAAAGTTATAAAATACAACTCAAATAACAAGATTTTTAAAAAAAATTTAGTTATTGCAGAAGTTCAAAGTTTTGTTTGAGTATTAGGTAAACAGGTGTAGCCTGTTGATATTGAGATTGCAACAGGTGCTTGTTTGTTTGTAGTTTCTTTTTCATTTTCTATTTCCTCTTTTACTTCAATTTCAGTTTCCACAACAGTACTCAGGTTAGAGGCAAAATGCTTTGACACATGGCGCACATGTTTGAGCTCCAACTTTTGCAATCGATTGTACAGTTTGGGATCGTCCACTTTCAGCTGTTCAACGTACTCTGCACGTTCATTACTTAGGACCTTTATCTCTAATTTTCTAATTTTTTCTTTTACGTTTCTAAAGTACTGCGTCCCATTGTAGAGAAAGTAGAGCACTAGAAAAAGTGTAACTGCTGCCATTATGACGGTGATGCTAATCCAGAGGATTTTCAGCATCAGTTGTTTGTTCTTTTGCCTGTTTTCATTAGCCTCACTGTAGCAAAGGTTAATTGTACAGGGCCTGCTGTACTGGCCAGTCCACGTTTTGTTTTTGCGAAAAGAAATTTCAAAATTGACCGCTGCAATGGACACCTCAAACGGCTGCCTAATCTTTTCGGTTTTAGTTGAGCAGTTTACGGTAAAAACTTTGCCGTCAAGGGTGCTGTTGTTTTTCAAGTCATTTTGGATTGTGTATATTTTCTGGACACCGTTTGCGTCTTTTTCCTTGACAAAGTACGCATTAATCGGTCCATTACTCACTTCTGGGTTTTTGAAAAGGACCTGATACTGTGTCTCATTGACCTGTTTCAGTAGTGGACTGTTCATCCTGCCCGGACTTCTTGGTGGCATTGAATGAATGAGTACAAAGGGCGACGAACAGTGCCGTTTACGATTGCAACACTGAACGCTCAGGTTGTAATGAAATGCCGGTTTCAGTTTTAAGCTCATGATTTGCTTCAGCTGGCAGGTGTTTTGTATGCAAATACTTAAAATCAAATTAAGTTTTTTAAAATTAGTTTTAAGACTGTTTTCTTGTTTTTTACCTTTTATTAATTTTGTCGCTGATGAAAATGTACTCTCCTGTCAGTAGTTCACTGACGGTCACGTAGAAGTAATCAATGTTGCTCTGATCAACTGCCAAATCCCACGATAAAACTGGAAGTGTAATGTCCTT